>NW_026732729.1:225000-353734 GCF_028476545.2 Physella acuta | reverse complement strand
GGAGAGATGGGGTGTTGTAGTTTTTACAGCTATATTTTGAACACCGTTTAAGTTATGTTTGGAAATTTAAAACTGTGTTTTAAAATATTTGGGGCTTGGATAAGTGGGGGAATGGGGAGGGTTGTTAAAGCCAGTTCAGTTTTATTGTGAGTTATTTCAAAGGGGGGAGGGGGGGGGGCATTTTTGTAGTGATCAGTTTTCGGCTAAGTTGTGTGTTGATTGGTTATATGATTATTTTCAGTGTACAGTTTATGGAAATCATTGTCAATATTTAGATATGCGTAGGGATAGTATAATTTCTTTCTAAAAAGACGGCCCATGGGTCAAGTGGAATAGGTTTCACGTGTTTCTGTGTGTCAGCACTGTGCCTACCCGCCCTTTACTTTCCCTAATGTCAGAGTCGGTGGACTTCGATTCGAACTCGAGGACTTTCGGATTAGCAGTTATATACTCCATCATTCGACCACTCCATCACATGTAAGGTAATAGTCTTTAAGTTTCAATTTCGTCATTATGTTAAGTACAATCGATTATTGGTTATCTTGGTTGCAGTCTGTTATTACAAGTGTAAGTGGCGTATGCATTGCAGTAGCGTAGCGTAGCGACGGGGGGGGGGGGGCGGGCGCCGACCTTAGGGGACGCCACAATGGGTTGGAAAAATAAATTGAAAGGTTGAGAGGGGGGGGGGGGGTGCAAGCAAATCGAAATCTTGAGGGGGACAAACTTTTCGATTTGCACCCCCCTCAAACTTTCGATTTGCACCCCCCCTCAAGATTTTCATTTGCACCCCCCCCCCCCCCGTCAACGTTTCAATTTATTTTTCCAACCCTATTTTGGAGCCCCCTTAGTTCGGCGCCCGGGGACATATGTCCCCCCCCCCGCCCCCCCCCCCCCCCCCCCCCCCCCCCCTCCCTACGCTACTGACGCCTCTGATGCATTGTTATATGATATACAACTCTTTCATTACGAAAGTAGAACTATATTTTTCTATAATTGAGTGTTTATGAACTATCATCAAGAGTCTATTGTTTTCTATTTTACCTGATTGTCTGGACATTTTCTTACCTAATTAATAATAACGTACTATTAAATACTGAGTGCTTCATTGTCTAGGTCTCTTTGGCTAGTGACATGCTTCATTTAAATCATTATGGTCTATCTATTATTACTCAACTATCACAACAATAGGGACGGAGTGGTCTAGCGTTAGAGAGCTGGACTGCTAACCCGTAAGTCTCGAGTTCGAATCTGGGTTCAAGTCCACATTATCTCTTCATATGCCGTGGTCACAGAAACAAGTGAACTCTACTTCACTTGCTCTAAAGACCGTCAAGTTTGAAAAAGGGAACTTTACTTACAACAATAATACTAAGTGTACTCTCTATACATATATACAATCACGTTATATATGACGCATAAACGTTTAGTTGTAAATTTTATTACACATTTCAGTATGATTTAGCTAGATCTGTTTTACCTTCCCACACCTAGATAGTGATAAACGGAAACTAATGTTATGTACGACATTGCTTTAATATAATTTATGTAGGCCTATTGCTCCAAATGAATGTTTCGTTTTTATAAGATATATATACTTTGCCATAAAAAGTTAATTACTTTCTTAATTAAATAATAAATGTATTGCTCCTGAAGTGTTTCCTTTCTAAATAAAAATACTTGTATTGCTCATAACACTTTTTCATATCGAAAACAATTTGAAACATGCTCATAGAAAACATCTTTGCTAAGTAAAATATCTCAAATCGCTCTTCCCCAGTAAATTATTATAGAGCCTGATGTTAAGCTAAAAACATTTTTAGAAAACTTATGTCTTACTCAAATAACTAGGTTATAATCATATTAACGTCTGTATATATTGACACGATACTATCAGGATTTTGGATTACAATTAAAGGAATTTGCTCAGCTATTACTGTTTTGTAAGACTTGAATATAACAAGGTTTTTTGGGAGTTTGTTTTTAATTTGTACTGAACTTCAAATGATAACTAAATATATTTTTTTTCTCGATTACCAATTTTATTCCTTGTTCTCGTTAATTTAAAAACTAAAACGTCGACAAACCCTATTTTGTATCAACGTAATCTTTTTTCTTAAAATAAAATTATGAAAACACCGATCATAATTATACGAGTAATGGGCCTAACATGGTATCACATACCCTCATTATTTTATGACGATGTGAGCTATATAGGAGTAACAGTTACCTGATCTGGCAGTCATTTCAAAAACGACATCACATAGAGCAACAAGATCTAGTTGGAGAAGAAAACGAAAACAGCTGAAAGAAAAAAAAAAAAATCAATTTCAACCAGTAAAACGGATAGTTGGATTCTTTGTACAAAACGAACTCGACACTTTTAAAATTGTGTAACACTAGTATGTTATTTTGTGATTGAGTTCACGCAGACTGGTGATGCGTGGGTGTCCCACCTTCAGCACTGATCTACCCAGAAGCCAACAACACTCAGTCTACACAGAAGCCAAAAGCACCGGTCTATACAGAAGTCAGAAGCAGTCTACCATGAAGCCAAAATCAGTAGTCTACACAAAAGCCAACAGCCCAGTCTACCCAGAAGTCAACAGCACTGATCTACCCAGAGTCCCAACAGCACAAATTTACCTATAAGCCAACAGCAGCAGTTTACACAGAAGTTAACAGCACCAATCTACCCAGAAGCCAACAGTCTTCCCAGAAGCCAACATCACTAATCTACACAAAGCCAACAGCACTAGTCTACTGAGAAGCCAACATCATTGGTCTACACAGAAGCCAACAGCACCAGTCTACACAGAAGCCAACAACACGTCTACACAGCAGCTATTAGCACCAGGCTACCCAGAAGCCAACAGCACCAGTCTATACAAAAGCCAACAGTCTACCCAACAGCCAATAGCACCAATCTACCCAGAATCCAACAGCACCCAGACGGCAAACTGCTGCATTATTTACAGTAGGAAGTGTGATCTAGATTATTTACCGTTGGGTTGTATGTCAGATGAGTCAAATCAAATATTAATACGCAATTATGTATTGAATTTCACCTCACACCATAGCCAGGCAGGGGTCTAAATTGCAGTTGGTGTATCAGACTGTTACCTAGTATGTTAAGTAACACAGTCGGGTTAGAAAATCGATGTGGGCAGTAGTTGATGATTTGGATTTGTTAAAATTAAACCACCAATTTTGACAAACTGTTTTTTTTCTTTCCGTATGTGTGGTTTTATGGTCAAATATTGAAATATTGTTTGGAACAATTTCAAAATTAAGTGATTGTTAAAAGCTTTCTAAAACGTAAAAGTAAAAGAAATGACAGAAAACAAAACACAAATACAAATAAACTTTGGAATGAACCAAAACATTAAAAAAAATATCATTGTCTGTATCTGGATAAAATAGTAACATCGTTGGTTACCAATAGACATCTGAAGGGCGACAACTTTTGTAACTTATTCACCGTGTAATGACCTAAATACGTCACAACCGTGAGAAAAAATGTGTTTTTTTTGGGGTTTTTTTTTGGTTCGGATAGTTTTTTCAATTCATGTAATTTTTTTTTTAAAGTGCATTGAATTTTACTTAATTGAAAGGTTCTGGGTTGTTTTTGTCCTTGTGGATTTTGTGTACATTGAATTTCACACCAAGCATACCACGTCAGATCTTTCAGGAAAACGAACCTGATGATTCCGAGCTGAAAATCTTACAAACGGGCATTTACTAGCAATCCAATAAATAACGGATTAAATAAATGTCTGTAGCAAATCGGCGTGTCAAAGTTTTTATTTTCTCATCTTAAAATTGCTTCAAAATACAATTAATGAGAAGAATTAAATTGTTAAAAAAATGGCAAGCACTTTTATGCCAAAGGTCCCAATATTAAAAAAAAAAATATGATCGTATTTATTTTTAAAATAAACCTTTAAGTCTTTTTTAAAGGCCCACAAGGGCAATAGAGCTAACGACATCCTGGATGTCTAATTTTTTCACACCGTGGCGTCGCTTTACACGTTTGTAATCGGGAAAATCAACACAATAATTTCGTTCCAATCCGCACCCACGTCACGCGATCACAAACATATGAAAATTCTCAATCTAGAATGCAGATAACTTAGAAGAGATTTAGCCGAGTTGATTGCGTCCCTTAGATCCAGAGATTCGTTGACTTTTTTTTTCCCTTGGTTTACGAGGGTCCTTTTGTTGGATGAGGGAGCGAGCTGTTGATTTTCTCATCTCATTAAGGTTTATTTATAGCATCCTGTCAAACGAGCGGATGCCAAAAATTAAAGGCAGGTTTTATGAAATGTGGGTCAATGCCGGTCACTGATGGTGATTTAATGGCATTTAAATTCAACTTCAAAATCGGCTTGATCAGATGGTGTAATTTTTAAGTGAGCAGATGTATTGAGCTAAACAGGTTCACACATCAACAACTCTCTTTATAAACCACTCAAAGACATAATATATATGTATATATATATATATATATATATATATATATATATATATATATATATATATATATATATATATATATATATATATATATATATATATATAATCATAATATTATATAATCAGACATACTGGATACCATAATTTTTGAAGAATAATATTTCAAATAAAATGTAATGTTTTTTTTTGTAATGTAACCTTTCTAATGTAGTATCGTCTTTCTTTTGGTGACACGATCTATATATTAGTGGCGTGAAGTTTTAAAATTGAAGCGCTGCTCCAAATATTTGAATTATAGTTATTTTTGAGCAAAAATAGTTTTAAGTAATTACTTTTTAATATCGAAACACAATGCAGTGTATACATATGATCCTTTAATAAGGAATTTAATTTCCTTTAATAATTTTCTAAATAATTCTGAACACTTTATTTGATAAGTAAAAGATAATTTGATTTAGACGTCAATTATACAGCAAGAAGAGAAATAAAATAAAATCTTATTTTATATAAAATTATGTTGCTTTCAACTTATTACTATATCTTCGATAATATTATAAAAATGTCTTGTATTGTAATGTAACGGCGTGGTCAAACAGTTTGTGCAAATGACTGCCAGATGAAGGTCTCGAACCCAGAACTGAGTTCGGACTTGTGACTGAAGGACTAACTTGAATCCACCCTGCTCTGATGGGTACCTGACTTTACGTTAGGGAAAGTAAAGGCGGCGGTGCATAGTGCTGACCACGTTATCCATTCATATGCCAAGGTCAAGAAACTCTACTTCATCTAGTCAAATGATGACTATGTCTAAAGATGACTCTTTTCTTTTTACTTTCTCGTATATACGAAGTATAGAGAAAGTCTTGTAATCGTGCAAAAAAAAATTGAGATTTTTACAAATCTCGACGTTTTACACCTCACTGATACGGAAAAACATAATTTTGCAATCTTGTCCGTATGTCTGTGTGTCTGTCTGTGTGTGTGTGTGTGTGTCCGTGTGTAAACACGATAACTTGAGTACCGTTACAGCTAGGTTGATGAAATTTCATATATAAGTATTTTATCAAAATCGTAGATCCGTATCAACTTGTGCGCGATTTCCGATAACCGGAAATGGTACTTTTTCTACTTTGAATTTTTCAAAAGCCTATAACTTGAGTACTATTTCAGATAGATAAATGAAATGTGATATGTAAGTAAAAGATATAATTCTCTACCTTCTGTCAAATTTTGACCGGAAGTAGTAATCTACGCTATTTCCGATTTCTCAAAAAACACATGTAAATTTATAAAGTACTAATAATATTGCGCACTATTATGCACATCTTTATTTAGCGTTCACTTGGTGTGCAATTCTTTTTTCTACGAGATTATATTCTATTTTAAAAAGTTTGAGTATTTAAAATGGATTAAAAATCATGTCTAGAAGTCTATATCCCGAGTTGCCATCCCCCGTAGTGTTATATTAGAATATTCGAGAAAGTTTAGGGGAGATCACTCCCGGTTTATTTTAAGTATCTTTTGGTGTAGACGTGTTCAGAAAGTTTTTACAAATTTTGATTTTGTTTCACGAAGATAAAATATTTTTTCATTTTAATTGCACCAACTACTATCTTAACTAGTAGAAAAAAAGTTAACACACTTTTGCACAAACCAAAACACCCCATTAACAGTGTTAATGAACTACCCCCACCGAGGCTAGAGTAAGCTCATTTTCATCAACCGCACGGGATGAAAACAAGCCGGAGGGAAGCCGGACTTTGGACGTGTTTCCGGGATTTCCCGTAGCTCGTCTCCTATGCCTGAACCAGACCGAATTAAACGTGTTTAGAATGGGATTTTCCCTTTGATCTGCGCGGCTATTAACTGTGGAATAAAATTAGGGCTGAGGATGTGATCTCAATTTAACAGGGTCGTAAAAAGGCTTTAATGGGTTAAGTGCGTACGATGTAAGATGGTGCGGTGGTGGCTAAAAGTGCTGACTTTCATAATACTTGTCAACGAGGACTTGAGAACCGTTGAAGTTTCTGTGTTCTGTAATAAAATACCTTTTCTAATCTAGCGGTTCGTTGGGCACGGAGAATATCATTCAGCTCTTTATACGATCTAGGCATGTAAGGTGATAATGTGGTTAGGATTTGGCCCAGCTACCATTAGTTTGCCTAACGTGAGTCAGGTACCCATCAGAGCTGGGTTGATTCAGTGGCTTCTTACGCATTCGAGTCCGGGATCCGAACTCGAGACTTTCGGGTTAGCAGTCAAGTGCTCTACCATTACACCGCACCATCCATATGTTATCGCACAATGTAAGATGGTACGCGCTTGCTAAAACTAAAAGTACTGACGTAGGACGTATAAACGTTGAATTGTAAACTGTATGAGATTTTGTGCAAAGTTACACATACCCCACGTTCATGGCCATACATTACCATAATATTCTTGGTATACGTAGTGCAGTCTCTTACAACAGACAGTCGAGGAAAAGAGAATGGGAAAAAATATAGACCATATAAAAACACAACTGAAACACAACACAAGAACATAATTTTGTTGAACCCGAAACAATTCAATTTTACACAATTCTATATTGAACATTGAGATTCAGTACAGTGCAGTAAGTATAATATCATTTTCATGCAAATACGAAATAATATTCGTATTGTTTAATCGCACAATGGATTTGAACTAGGCCATATCAAAATAAGAAGTAAAAAAAGGACATTAGCAATAACTACCGTCAACCCACCATTTTTCCCCCTCCCTTACCCAAGCGATCACTCCCACATATAAACCCAATAGACTATCAACTCGCTTTACGTATAAACTATCCTGCCCCCCTCTACCCGACCCCAAAGCAAAAATAACACGAAATTATTGATACAACGCGCTGCTATTCTATCCAGTCCGCTACAGACAGTTTAAATCCGATAGAAATAATCCGATCAGATAGCAGCCGAAGTTATTAAATAAAACTGGCACAATATTACACATACATATTCAATAAGTAATAAATAATGCTTTTTCAAAATGTTCTATACACTACTCACAAAATATTTTGCGTAAAGTAACTTATGACGTTCTATTTTCAGAAATACATATCATCATACATATATGTGTTTTAGCTTTCTATGATATCTAATTAGTTTAAATATTATTTCAGTAGTTTTTTTGTTCAGTGCGCAGATGTAAAATTTATTTCCAACTTTAAAGCTCTCTAAGAAAATATGCCCTGTTATGTGTTTTATTTTATGCCCTTTCGTTCTCCTAAAAAATGACGCTAAACACATGCCATTTTTTTGGTATCTAATGCGAATCCAGAGATAACAGAATATGATCACGTCAGAAAAAAATTAGGCTGACCTTGGATATTCTAATCATAGAGATCGATATTGTACAGAGCCGCGTGAAAACCATGCCCGGAGAGTTCGATATGGAAACATTGGATCTTACATCTCTAGAACATTAGCACTACATTATTGTGGCTGTTTGTGAACTCGCACTGTATTTTACAGAGTTTATTCCAGGCATCTCTTCGCCCCCCCCCCCCCCACACCCCGAAGAAAGTCTACCGCCCCCCCCCCTTCCCCAACGAAATAGATTTATATAGAAAATATTTACTTTTAACAGTGTCCTCCCCCTCCCTCTTGAAAATTTCAAGTGCCCCCCCCCCCCCTCCTCGGAGAAAACAGTCTGGAAGAAACACTGATTTTACAGTAGTTTGTGATTACTTTTATTGTATTGTGAATTATTTTATTTTTAATTTTTCAGGAAACTTTAGTTTTCTATTTTATTACTTCTCATATTTATAAATAGGCCTACACTTTTAATCTCTTTTCTAATAATTTAATATATTTGTCAGGATATCTCAATATACATTTACATTCTTCTACTTCCCTCTTAGCTGCAATTTGAAGACGACTGCGTCCAACACAATTAAGTATTACGTGCCCTTATGTTATGTGCCATTATGTTATGTGCCATTATGTTATGTGCCATTATGTTACGTGCCATCATGTTATGTGCCATTATGTTATGTGCCATTATGTTATGTGCCATTATGTTTTGTGCCATTATGTTATGTGCCATTATGTTATGTGCCATCATGTTATGTGCCATTATGTTATGTGCCATTATGTTACGTGCCATCATGTTATGTGCCATTATGTTATGTGCCATTATGTTATGTGCCATCATGTTATGTGCCATTATGTTATGTGCCATTATGTTATGTGCCATTATGTTATGTGCCATTATGTTATGTGCCATTATGTTATGTGCCATTATGTTATGTGCCATCATGTTATGTGCCATTATGTTATGTGCCATTATGTTACGTGCCATCATGTTATGTGCCATTATGTTATGTGCCATTATGTTATGTGCCATCATGTTATGTGCCATTATGTTATGTGCCATTATGTTATGTGCCATTATGTTATGTGCCATTATGTTATGTGCCATTATGTTATGTGCCATTATGTTATGTGCCATTATGTTATGTGCCATTATGTTATGTGCCATATGGCCAGTTGACTCCGTTAAGAACTTATCTTTCTTGATTTATTCCCATATGGTTCATCCACCGCACGACTAAGCTGTCCCCGAGGGTGGGGACGGGGGAGAGGGTGATTCAGACCAATGTTCTGATAATTTCATTTGAATTTTGTCATTCATAATAACGAAAACACACATGTATTTCTCAGTAACATAAGTATAAAAAACATCCCTACTTTTGACAATCCGTATTTTTGCTGAGCAAGACACTAAACCAAAGCATCAATCTTTGTTAAGAGATTAATATATTTCTCATTTAGCCAGTGTCAGCGTATTTCCATATTTAACGTTATTGATACTGGCAACAACAGTGTTAACTTGGCTTTTGTCTGCACACACTTCTATATATAGTAACACACACACACACACTGTTAACTTGGCTTTTATCAGCACATAGTTGTATATATAGTAACACACACACACATTGTTAAATTGGCTTTTCGTTACACACATAACACACCCATAAAGTTATTAGTGCAGTGGCGTAGCGAGGTTGGGTGTTACCCGGTGCGGTACTTAATGGTGTCACCCCCTAGAGGCGTAGCAACCCTTCCCGGGGACAAAACTTTCACATTTTCGAGTTGCACCCTAAAAGCACCCCCTAAAACTTTTGATTTGCACCCCACCCCTCTCAAACTCTCTATATATTTTGCTATTTTTTGCCTTGGTGTCACCCCCTAAATGGTGTCACCCTGTGCGGTATGCACCCCCCCCCCTCGCTACGCCTCTGGGTTAGTGTTTAGCATCGTATTGCATATTGCATTCAATTGATATTCGATCAGACACGTGAGATTAAACGCATCTTCTAATGACGAAGTTGTATTTCAAAGTCCGTGAGATGTTCTATTATACACAAATGTACCTCTCCTAAGAATATAGAACTATAATCGTGCGCTTAACTATCTTGCACAGCGCAATAAAAAAAAATTCCGCTTCAGATTTGATAAATCGATAGCTACATCAATTCAACCAGACAAAGGCTCAACAACATCCAATTCTAATGCTCTCCCTTTTCAGATTTACGCATTCTCTAGCTGTCCAACCCCACTAGAATCTCATAACCATAAACACAATATGGCCCGCGAGAACTGGAGTGATAAAAACCAGCACCATAAAGACGAAACCACCGAATCAATACAATTTTCTTAAATCTAAAGCGGAGGGGTTTTTTTTTAAGAAAAATTTTTTTAAACGAAATCTCGTGGGAAAGTATAATTAGTCGAATGTTTGTATTTAGTGGTTGGTCGATATGGGTTCTAGACATAAGTAGACGCTCCTGGTATAGATATACTTGTATAATTTGGATCTTTAGGTTGATAAGTGCGTTATCGGCCCTAACTAGAAGTAAGTAATGGGCATAAAGATGCCTGGAAGAAACTATGTGGGCTAGGAGAATGAGTTAGGTGTGGATCGGTACAGTGTTGAATTTTTTTTCAGATTGCTATTTATGTGTCGTAAGGTCTATTTTATGGTGGTCGGCGCTGTTATTTTAATGTATTGAATTCTCATTAATTAAACTATGTCTCTCTTGGAACCCTCCCAAAAAAACATAAAGATTACAATTGCGCCAATTTTTTTTACACACTCCTTATAGAAAGATAATGATGCAGTCAGCTGCTTATTCATTTTGCTTTAATTGCTTTAAGGGAATATGCAAGTGTAGCACTATAGTATAACAAACCATTAAATCTCTGTTTCCAAGATGGTACAGTGAAAAAAGATTTACCGTGGCAGAGCACGGGTATGCAGCTAGTATACAATATAACAGGATGATAAGCATATTATGTTTTCATTGCTACAATTATAATACTTTACATTTAGCTTTAAAAAAATATAGCCTACTTCTTGGACTAAAGTAGAGTTTATAATTAGTTGAAAAAAGAAGACCGTAAATGACATTCAACAATAACAATCATGAGGTGAATAAAAACACGAATGCAGGTTAAATCATGTTTGTCATAAACATGATTATACTCCGATACTTATTGATACCTTAGGCAATTTATAATAAAATATACGTCTTCAAACTACATATTTTTATAACTTTTGTGTTATATGTAAATATTTTCAAATACACAAACGGATTGACACTGATTGTTGTCATTCCGTTTTCCAATACATAGGCCCTACACTTCAACAATATATTTGTTTTACCTCATCATCGTCGGAAATCCGATTTTTTTAAAGGAAAGTTTAAGAAGATTTTGTTCTTCCTTGTTCGACATTTCGCTTTACTCAAAAAATAGTTCATAAACATATTTGTGTACTTTGGCAGACTGCCAAAAATTACGTACAGCCTTACAAGACAAAAAATATAAAGCCTGTATTACCCCAAGCCACTATCCATTTATATCTTGTTTCTACACACCCAGCTTTATTCCAAATATCTTAACAGCTTTACCGGTCACAGAAAACAACTCACACGATTTGCTGTCTAAGACAAACCCTCGGCAAAAGTTTGATCATTGAGCACGGCTTCACGCTTAGATCAAATTACAAAACCGGTTTAGCGAACAACAGGATTATCCGGTTCGGCGAGTCTGCTTCTGTTTTGATTGAATTACACAGACATTCCCGTATAGAAGATTCTTTTAATATTAAAAAGCTCAGAATGCATCTACGTTTAGAAATGTATTTCATTATGCTTGTTAGGAAATGGCTTGATTGTATTTATTTTATTTAAATATTTCACATGTTGTAATGATGGAATAAATAAATTAAATAATTTGTAGAAACGTGTACACGGATTTACCGTTAAAAATGTGATAGACGCAATAAATACGTACCACTATAATCACGTGAAATTCATATAAAAGTGTCGGGACAATTTTTAGCAACTATAGCACAACCAATAGTCTCTCAGCAGCTCTTAGCCACTTAGCCAGAGGCGTAGCGAGGGAAGGGGGGGGGGGGCGGATCGCACTGGGTCACACCATTTAGGGGGGTGACACCAAGGCAAAAAATAGCAAAATATATAGAGAAAAACTTGAGGGGGGGGGGGGGTGGGTGCAACAAATCGAAAAGTTTGAGGGGGGGGGGGGGGTGGGGTGCAAATTGAAAATTTGAAAGTTTGTCCCCGGGAAGGGTCGCTACGCCTCTGGGGGGAGGGGGGTGACACCATTTAGTGCCGCACCGGGTGACACCCGACCTCGCTACGCCACTGCACTTAGCCACACTCATCCCCACTCAACCACTCAGCCACTCTCATCCACACTCACCCACACGCATGTATTAAATGTATGCAATCAAATTAAACTTACACCTGTGCCCGAAGTAAAAAAAAAAACATCGCTATTTTTCATTTTAAAATGAAATTGTATCCCACACATAGCACGACAGATTCAAGCCTTAAACGTGTATGAAAATATACTTAAAAAACCTCCTAAAAACAAATAGATTGAACATTAAGGTAAAAAAAAAGAAACAAATTAAAAAAAAATTCTTCTAGAAATAAAGAGACAAAATATGCTCAAGAAAAATGAAAGTTCTACAAAAACTCCAAACACTTTTATCTTCCCTAAACTCATGATATTAACAAACAATGTCACGACAACCCCGTAACAAATAACATCCTCATTTCAGTTTTAGTTTCGTATCCTATTTCCAACAGCAGGTGTTTTATATGAATTCATCAGTAAAGACAGTGAAAACGTAATCATGGAGGGCTTGCCTACACGATAAACACAGCCTCGTCTCCACAACAATAAAGAACACGAAAGAATACGATTTTTTTGTATTAATCAATGAATACACCAAGGATCAGTAGAATTATATAGACGCTCGTCAACACTGTGAACACTAGCAATACAATAGAGAAAATATGAGTGCAATGATTTGTACATGAATGAACCTACCAATACGGGATGGGTAAAGTCACACATACACACACACACACATACATACATACATACACAAACACACACGCATGTACACACACATACACACATATACACGTACCCACGCACGCACACGCACATGCACGCACACACACACATGACAGAGTCATTGCTTGCTGTCGTCTGTGTGCATCACGTTGTGTCTGATATATGACGCGTTGATTGTCGGCATCTCATCCATTTTTCTTCGATCGCCACGTCTTCATTATTTGTGCAAGACAAATCAGATTTCTACAGAATCAGATATAGATACAAATATAAAGCAAGCAAGGCATATGCTATACTGATAATATTTTGACGAAGCAATATGTGTCTGTTTATTCTGCAATAATCAAAATAAATCACTGGATATAGCATGCGTATATTTTATTAAATCATGTTTACGTATATAATGTTAACAGATAATTTATGATTTGAATACAAAAGGAATTTTAAAATATAAAATCATACAACTGGATATCATGTTAAATGGAAATCCAATTGTTGTTCTAGAGTTGTGTTGTAAATAATTAATTATAATTAAAACAAACGCCTCAGACAATGACAATAAAATAATAAAGGTGAGCTTTTATTAATTTATGACGTAGCATGGCTAAAATATGATATCCTTTAACAAAAATAAACGTTTGAAATATGATTACGTTTAATTAAGTTCATGTCAAGTTGGCTAAACAGTGAATATTATTTGAGAGTAGTTTTGAGAGTATAACATTTTCAAGAATTACCGCTATTGTTCAAAGATAATTTTTAAATTAAAAAAATTATTCTAATGATACATTTTTAATTTAACCGTTAAATAGAAAAGTAAAGTTCCCCTTTCAAACTCGACAGTCTTTGGGGCAAGTAAAGTAGAGTTCAGCTGTTACTGCTTCCTCGGAATATCAGAGATAATTGCGGTTAGCACTATGCTCAAACGCCTTTACTTTCCATTACGTTAGTTAGGTATCCAATCAGAACTGGAGGTACTCACGGACATTCTATTTCGAACTCAGCCGCTAAATAAGAAACTGGGTATAAGGTCCTCAATGCTCAATAATCATAGATTGTATAGTACCGTTCTTCTAGTTTTTGGTGACGTTGTTTTATGCGTCGGGTGAAAAATATATCTGCATAGTTTTCATTAAGTTACTCACGACCCTTCTTGCTAACTGCACTGGTATACTGTTTGACTTTGACGTAATTTATTTTAGTCTGGGGCGGAAAAGTCGGTTGTGGGTGGTTTTTGAGTTTGTCAGCTTTATTCGTTTCCTCTGTAACCAGCCCCAAACTAGTTGAAAAATAAGGATGGTTTAGAGGCTATAAACTCCTACCCATTAAAAATGATGTATTGGAAACGTAGACAGCTAGGGTAAAAGACGACTCTTACCTGAGGTCGGCTTATTTCCCTTTAAGGACGACAGGCTTACCT
The DNA here is from genome assembly GCF_028476545.2 of Physella acuta. Classification (NCBI taxonomy): domain Eukaryota; kingdom Metazoa; phylum Mollusca; class Gastropoda; family Physidae; genus Physella; species Physella acuta. The sequence continues at coordinate 339,403 of NW_026732729.1, read as the reverse complement.
AACCTTAACAGATAGCATACTGTAAGTGTACAGGATGAAAATAGAGTCGTCCAGCTTGTATTAAATCAAATACATCTTGCGGCATCTAATTAGCTTTTTTTAAATTACATTATCTTTATCTGTATTTATGTGTAATGAAATACTTAGCATTCAATATACGTGCGTCATAAATGTTTACATACTAGAACCTTCCATGTCCAAAGTAATAAACATCTGGCTATTTTGTGATAGGCTTTTTAGCAAGAAGCATCGGCTTCAACCTGACAATAAAACTAGGCAGACACAGGATCAGACTTTATGTCTGTCGTTTGTCTGCCTGAGGTATGTCAATCCCAGGGACAGCTATAAAAAATTTAGTTATTATCCTGGAAATCCTGCATCATGTCTAGAGTCAATCGTGTAGCATCATCACGCATTTGCTCGGGATTCATGACTTGTTTTTTTTTATCCGGCTATCTACAGCGCTCGTTTGTGATTTTTTTATGTGTTCAGATATGCGTGTCTTAACTTCAATGTTGTAATTGTATGTTGTATGTTCTATGTTATTCTGGTGCATGTTTTAAATATAATGTTACAATTGCTTTTGTTGTATTTTCAATCGTACGATAAAGGGTGTTTTATATTCAATATTATCGTATAGCGTAATATTCCTTTGTACAATACTGGTAAAGTTCGATAGATGGATCTACATGTAATGGCAAATCATAATCTCTTTAAGTAATTCTTAACTTGTTCAACTACCCAGCATGTCGTAATTGTCTCCCGAGAGAAAAAATTAAGTTAAATTAAAATAATTGATATTTGATATCAAATTAAGGATGCCTTAATTTTACGTTTTTGAAAAGTTTATTACTGTTGTATACATTTTATATCCCATATCATATTTTAAAAATTGATGGTTGATAGTGGTTCATCTGTAAGCACGTTTTATTTTCTTGTGGTCAGAAGTGGTGTAAAGCCATACGCTCCCAACCCGAAGGTTTTGAGTTCGAACCTCGATAATTTCCACAGAGACATGTTCACGCATTTGCTGAAGAAAAAGAACAGATGCACCTTACCGCTACAGCATTTGTTAAGCGACTTGAAGATTATTTTTACACTCGCTGTAATAACATTTATGTTGCATATGTGGACTTCCAAATTTAAAATTATCTCTCTATATATATATATATAAATATATATATATATATATATATATATATATATATATATATATATATATATATATATATATATATATATATATATATATATATATATATATATATATACTTCTATAAGTTAGGCCAGGCAGTCGATAGGAGAACAGAGAGTTATAGATAGGTAGCGTCAGGGTAGAGATGTAGAGAATTAGAGATAGTGTAAGGAATGGTCATGGGAGTGCGTAGTTAGTAGAGTTAGCAAATAGTATATAGTTTAGGTTAGTTAAATTAGGTAGGAAGTGATTGTGTACATTTTAATAAAGAACATTATATTTTGACTTGAACTTGTGTGTTGGATCTTTTCATCATCTTCACCACCCCCACTCTTACATTTGGTGGTTGCTGTTTCCCCCACCCTCGCAACGGGCGGTAGATAATCTATTCACCCCCACACCCTCACAACTAGTCACACTGTTTCTTCACATTTCGTTGTCATAGAAATACAATTTCTAATTTATCAAGTCAAATTATGCTTTGACTCTTTTGAAAGATAATTCAATGTGATATTTTTATAAAGTAACTCTAAAATATTTGCACTCAAAATTATACTTCAAATGTTAGTGTTTCAGTTCCATTCCCTAACATTAAACTAAACTTGACTATAAACATAAATGGTCCTGGCTATCTATTTTATCAGCTTAAATGCTTAAGTAACGTTTGTACGTTTATACCATTTCAGATATCGTTACACAGCAGCAAACGTACACTAACAGCCTTGGATACATTTTCTAGTCCAGCAAATCTCCAAACGTCACTCCTAGAAATGACCTTCCTGCTCTTCAAACATAACCATGACGTCACCCAGCGCTAACCGCACGTCACATCATCGTCTGAGACAGTTCCAGACGGCATCCAGCACCTGCCGCAACCCATCCCTTATCATCTACTTCCTGTTCTGGAATCTTCTCATCATACACTGCTCCGCCAACACCGATACTAAGACAGAAGGCACCTCGCCCGTCCTGAAATTAAGCCGGCACTCTAAACTCAACTGCCACGAACAAAAGTACTCTGACGTTAACTCCAGCACCAAGACCACAGCGGCGCCCTACCCTCGACATGCCCCGCCCTCGGAGATCACCATTGGATACATCGCCAGCAACACGAAAAGGGAAGACAACCAACTCTACATCCCGCCTGGGCAGCTCTACTCAGGGGCGATAACCTACGCTATACAAAAAATTAACGAGGATCCCAACATCCTGCCCAATACCACCCTGAAATTTGTCATCGCTGACACCTATGGCGAGGAGAAGGAGAGTTTGTTTCAGACGGCTGAGATGATCTACAAGAACATTTCGGCCATCATCGGCCCTCAGGAGACGTGCGTGCATGAAGCCAGGCTGGCCGCGGCTTATAACGTCCCCATGATCTCATACGTGAGTACATTCTTATGTTACATCTTATGCGTGCATGCTATATGGCATAGATGTTACATCTTATATGGGTCTTAGCCGCGGCGTATAATGTCCCCATGATCACATACGTGAGTACATTCTTATGGTACACATTATACGTGCATGCGATATAGCGTACATGTTACATCTTACACGGGTCAAGGCATTCTTAGTGCATCTTATTCGGGCGTATGAGCGAAATAAGGGCAGATCAGGCTTCAAACCTCTTAAATCGTATATGGACCTGGAAGAGGGCATAAGGGCAGATAAGGCTTCAATCATCTTAAATTTTATACGAGCATGAGACGAGCGGTCCAATTACATCGTATACAAGACAAGCGTACCTATTATATCATATAGGCATGTGTATAAGGGTAGACTATCCTTAATTCCTTGAAAATCTTAGACGGGCAAAGGGGAGGGCATAAAGGAAAATAAAGTTTTATTCTTATTAGATCTTATATCGGCATTGTGAAGGCGTAGGATTTAAAGTAATATTACGCCTGTAGTGTTTTACTACAGTAGGAAACTTAATACAAGAAACTTCAAAGACAAAGGATCGTCTTTTGTTGTGTGTAAGAGATAAAGGTCATATAGTCTCTTGAATTGATCATCTAACTCATGTTTCAAACATCAGAACCGGCATTGACTGACCAGATCAGTGGCGGAACTAGAAAAAAAGGGCCACCCCGCAAAAAATTTTTTTGGGCCCCATAATATATATATATATATATATATATATATATATATATATATATATATTATATATATATATATAAAGCAAAATACGAAAATCCGAATATAAAATACTCAGTACGGGCATGTTCGATATTTGAAAAACTAAAAATTCCTAGTTTTTATTTATAATTAAAGCATGTTACAACAGCAGATTACTTATGTGAGTTCTATTAGTCTATTTCAGGGGTCGGCAACCTGCGGCTCGCGAGCCGCATGCGGCTCTTTTGATATCAAGATGCGGCTCTCCAGCTCCTTGAACAAATACTAATAATCTTAATAAAAATATAAGCTATTTGAAATAAAAAAAATGCTAGTGGCTCTTTAAAACCAGGGAAATTTTGAAAGTTGTAACTTTTGGCTCTTCCGCTTCAAAAGGTTGCCGACCCCTGGACTCTATTTAGAAATTCTCTGTTTTTAAGTTTGACATAATACCTTCTAAATTACTATTCGGTCAAAAGCATATGAAGCATGAAAGCTTTGTTTGTGTAATGGTTTCTCGCCTTATGTTTATTTTTATGTTTTTTTCTATTTATTTTATTAGCTTTTCATAAATTTCCTATTTATACTATGTCATTCTTTATTATGTATTTAAAGCATAATAATAATTAAGAGAAGTAATTGCTTTTTAATTTGTTTAGTGCAAATCTATTAAAAGGTTCTTAAGAGCAAACACACTTTTGACAATTTAAAAAAGGGAAATAAGTCATGGAAGTGGTTTGAACGTTTACCTATCTTTCACACTACAACTCAAATATACATTTTTTTCCTTTACGATGCAGCGTGTGTTAGCTAAAGTAGAACATCACTACTGTAGTAGATATGTTTCTTTTATATGAAAATTATTTTTTTAACTATAAAGAAATTGATTATGGTCGGCTGTGGGCCCCTAAACGGCCTGGGCCCCCCCGCATTGCGGGGTCTGGCGGCACTGTAGTTCCGCCCCTGGACCAGATACATGTTAAAGGGTAGTGGATTCGTTAGCTTTTATCTCAAGGAACTTGCTAATCAGAAAAGTGCACCCAAGTAAATCCAATCAAAACACTGTGTTTTGTTTTTTTTCAACCTTTTATCAACATGTGTCTCTCCCATAATGCTAGGTATTTTTTTATTGATTTTCTCAACAACGTGTTCGTATTACGAAACATCTTTCCATTCTTCTGATCTATTATTTCAGCGATTTAATCCTAAAACGATGGTAGCTTAAATAGATCATACACTACATTGTTTTACATAGGATTGAGTTTAACTATTAGCTAGAGCTAATTTGAATCTAGTTAGCGATTCTAAATGAAAAATTTCTTAGACATTTTCGAAGATTCGACCACCATTTTCAACAAAATATAGTTTTAGTTTGATCAAGTTAAAAACCAATGCGCCTTCAGCATAGTTAAACTAAACCAATATTCACTATGAGGGTCTTCTATAACTTCGTCTCCTTACCGCTAGTCACCATACACATTAGGGCAAAGTAAAAAAAAAGTTCCCAAGTGTTCTAAACACAACTGCTGTCAATTAGTGTAAACGAAAGGAAGGAACCTTTTTGTTCATTTAATTTGTAATCAAATAACGAGTTTTACGTGTAAAAACAATCATTAAAGAAGTACAAACTATAATCAATTTTTATTATGAAAAAAAAAGTGCTTTGTTGAAAATTTTAAAAGTACGCAAATTAAACTTAAAAAATCCCATCATTATGTCTACCTGTCAACTTAAAAAAAATCATTTTATAATTACATGAAAAAAAAATAATTGACAAATTTATTGTCATTAATCAAGCGGAGTTTTATTGAGGCATTTTTTTTTATTTTGTAACACGGAAGAAAAGTGGGGTAGCATAAATAAACCCTAACCCTACCCAAGTACCCTTCCATTAAACTATTCACCCGCAGTAACCGCTTGACTGAAAATTGTAGTTTGTTTGATCGTTACCCGCCCCACTTGGGGAATTCAACGTGTTAAGGGATACAAAAACTGCTGTAATGAAGGGACAGGTTGCCTTTGTTTTGAGCATACAGACGCTACAGCCTGTTCAGCCATCCGGGTTGAGCGTGAATTGTATCCCCTCCAGTTGCGCCCCTTACCCCGCCTCACCGGAAGTGTGAAAGGAAGCGGGTTGTCCCAGGGATGACAAAACGATCCGGGTTGATCGGGGTTGGGAGAGGTCTTTTGTTGTCGTGTGATCAAGGTTTGTGAATGTCAGGTGATTAATAGAAAAATCATCGCTGTCCTCGCTTTTGTCTGGCTTTTTAATTACAAGTGTGATTTTAAAAAAAAAAGAATGTTTCAATAAAAACAAGTTTGAAATCTTTACAATTTCACGTAATTTATTTTAAAATTTGTTTCCGTTTCTAGAAAACACGTCGTTTAATTTAAATTATTTCTTTCTTTTAATTAAACTTTTTTATAATATAAGCTGGTCATGCATAAATATTTCAAGGATTGTATGCAATGTATAAAAAGCTATTGTTGCCTTGACGAGTGTAGAGTTACTTCCCTCTAATAAATCTGCATTAATGTCGTTTTTTTTTTTTTTACCGCTAGATCTTTCGTTAACACTGCTACACAGTATTTTGTATGCATGAAATGCATAGATCCCGGAATGGCTTTTGCTTTCTATTCTCCTGTCTCCATCCAATAGACCAGGTCGACTTTAAATTAACGAATTTCTCAGAGTAATGTCCCTTGGTCTCCCCAGTCGATGATTCTGCTGTATACAAATCTAAACAAATAGGGTTTCTATCCGGTTTTAAACTTTTAAATTATGGGCTTTTAGTTATTTAATATTTTGTTTCCAGACCACAAAATACACAAAATACGACGGATTTTACAAATTAACATGAAAAAACAACACATTATCTTTAGATTCGAACAGGCCACAACATGCTAAAACAGCACGAGTTTTAAAAAAAAGAAAAACCTAAAAGTTGGTCCTGGTAAAACTTGCCCTTGTGGCATGGCCCCGGATAATACAGAGCACGTCCTTCAGGACTGCTCCTTGTACAAACAGGCGCGATCCAAATACTGGCCTCTATACACCCCACTCATGGAAAAAACTATATGGGGCACCCACATACATAGAGAACACAGTCCAGTTCATACACGAAGTTGGAGTTGTTTAAATTCTCCAACATAAATTCATCTAAGAACGCAGAAGATGAAGTTTCAAGACCATGGTATTATTTTTTTTTTAAAAACATTTCCTTTAAAGCTGGTCAAATCTTCGATACCACTGACTCGTTTATATAGTAACGTTCTCTTTTTCAAACCTGACGGTCCAAGGGGCAAGTGAAGTAGAGTTAAACTGTTTCTGTGACCTCGTCACATGAAGGGATATAATGCCCAGCGCTATGCCCAGCCACCTTTTCTTTCCCTAACGTGAGTCGGGTACCCACCAGAGCTGAGTTGACTCGTTTAAAGATTGCTTAAAATTACTCATTTTGCTGTGACCACCGAATTTTGCAGCTCATTTTCTAAATACTTTTTTCTGTCTCTCAACATGATTTACACAAAAATTTCGGTTCTACTTAAAATTTTAGAAAATGTACAAAAATAAAATGCACTGCATTCCAGAAAAAAATATGTATAAAAATGTATTTAAAAAGTTTCAAATATGATTATTATTTTTTTTGGAAAATGCATTGCTCTTATTTTGCTTAATGGATTGACCTTTTTCGCCAGCTCCAACTAATGCCATAGCTGATGTATTATTTACACGGCTGTCAAACATGGATCACAAGCGTAAATGAAGACTGGGAGAATCCACTTTAAATTGTGAAACAAAACAACCGCAGCTCAACATTTGACAGTTAAGCTGTTGAGTGAACTATTCCACGGCTGTTCTTATACTTGTACTATTGTAATACGTGTTTGTTAATTAATCATCTTTTCCCGTTTTTGCCCAAGACACACGGGGCAGATGAAGTAGAGTTCATCTACTTCAGAGATCTCGGCATATGTATGGAGAATGTGGTCACCACTATGCTCAGCCGTCTTGGTTTTCCTAATGGGAGTTAGGTACCCAAAAAAAGGGTGGACTCAGGTACATTCTACTGACTTGGACCCGGATTCGAACTTGAGACTTTCGGGTTAGCAGCCTAGCTCTCTACCATTAGGCCATGCCTTACAGTTCTATGTCAATTACTTACAAAGTACTTTTGTCGGCAAAATATGTTTCTTTAATTAAAATATTTTAACCGCCATTATTTTCAGTGTAATGTCGAGTTAACTGGGGTGACAGGAACGTATCCCTAACATTTGTGACCGCCAGACTTTGGAGAACGACATATGAGTAGTCCCGCACTCGTTTGACCTATGGCCCAAAGACCACGCGCTGAGAAATTCGATTGGGGTGTTAATGACAGAAAGATGGAGTAGACACAGACCGGCAGGCCATCCGGCCACTGATCACGTGTGGCCCGTATCACGTGTCAGCATGGTCGGTGGTTTTACTCCGTCGTGTCGTGAGTCGGTGTCATCAGCATTCCGTCGTACGGATAGGTTAGGGTAGTAATCTAGACGGGTCAGGCATTCTGGATAAGGTGGTCTAGGAATCTAGATTAGGTTGGAATATCTGGATAAGGTGTTCTAGTATAGATTAAGTTTATGTATCTGGATATGGTGGGCTTGTAATTTAGATTAGGGTGGGATATCTGGATAAGTTGGGCTAGTAGTCTAGATTAGGTCGGGATATATGGTTAAGCTGAGGTAATAATCTAGACAGATTGGCTATGAAATAAATAAGTGGATTTAGTAATATAGAATAGGCCTGGGTATAGAGACAGGTTGAGGTAGAAATCTAGAATAGTCCTGGATATCTTGATAAGTTGGGCTAGTAATCTAGAGTTAAGTTGGGCTACCAGGATAAGTTGGGATATTAGTTATGGCCGGCATATATGGATAAACTGGGCCGGGATGTCGTATGGATAGTTTAGCAAGGGAAGGGATGGGGGTGTCAACGAATGATGTGGTATCCAGACTGGATCAGGCTATTGTCTCGAACAAAAGGTCTATTATAAGCACAAGCTAAGGCTTCATTTGATATCGGCTATCGTCTAACACATTGTGTCATGTTGGATTAGGACTGTTGTCTGAATAGTTTAGGGTAATTATCTCGATATATTAGTGTCAGGTGGAACCATTATCTTGTTAGAGTAGTACTAACGTCAAGTTAAGCTTGGGCCACTGTTTGTCATGAATGTGTCTGTAGTCCGGGTAAGAAATATCTTCACAATAAGGTCAGTCGTTAGAGTTAGAGCTATCTGTTTGGTTAGTTCTAGTTTCACGTTTTGGGTTATTTTCACTATTAAGGCTTTCCTCTGAGCGATCTGGACCATCTGAAAATCGGTCCTATTATATCCAAAGTCTAAAACACGAGTTAAGAACTGGTTGCGACCCCAGAGGGGTTGGTGAAGGCTGGTGTCCTGTAGGGTCGCCAACTTGTACAGTGAACTACAGCAAAAATTCACTAAATGTTATTTTTTTAATATGTATTTTTTTATTATTATTTCGGGATTTGATATTTATAAAAAAGGGGTCGTCTATCAAATTTTTTTAAATGTTTGGGATTAAAGTTAATTTCTTTAGGGGTGGGTGGGGGGGAGGAGGGAGGGGCTTCTAAAGCCCCCCTCCCCCAACACCCCGAACGAAATAGAATTTATATGCGAAATATATACTTTAACCAGTGTCTTTTTAACCCCCCCCCCCAACACCGAAAATGTAAGTCCGTCGAAAGTTTCGAAGTCCCCACCCCCAGAGAAAAATATTACTTGTGCTGTTGTGGTCTAAAGATAGCCTAGAATCTAATAACATAGCAACGTAATTAACACGGCCAAGTCTTGTTAGCTCAACCAAAACCATTCCTCGACCAATCAAATTCACCATCACCCCCCCCCCCCTTCCATCCCAGCTAGTGAAGTCCCACTTCCTGACTGCAGCCATAAACCTCGTCACCGCCTATAGAGTGATCTCCCCTTTGCGCTCCAGATATGCATAACCACTAGCCCCGAACCCGGGCCGTTATTAGCTCAGATGGGGAGACTAATCTTCCGCGACAGCGTGAATACAAAATTCCTCGGGCCGAGCCTGGGAGGGCTGCGTGGAGTGGTGAGTAAAAAACACGCGAGGAATAGATTTGACCCGTGGTGCGTGGAGGGCCTGTGGCCATGCTGGGCTCGATGGAGATATTTGTCATGGTTTATCGATAGTAATTTTAAATGTTTAATGAATTTTTTTGTTGTTGACATGTGCAAGTTAGATTCACCCGTAGGCAGGTGAAGTAGAGTAAACCTGATTTTAAAAAAAATATTCTGGGTGGATAATTTAAGCTCAATTTCTAAGCTCATGACACATGTTACATAAAGAAGCCCCTTTTCTTCAGCTGTAAAAGACAATTCTTTGATATGAAATTATGTTACATTTAGAAAAATAAATAGCTAATCTCCTAGCTAAGCTGACACACTATAATTTTTCTTAGTTTCTCAACATCAGTGTTCAAATAAAAAAAAACATACCCTCATATATTTTACATTAATATAAATTGGTTATTTTAAGAGCATCTACATTTACATGAAAAACGTAAATAAACACTTTCATTGATAAGAACATTTACATAAAGCTTACACTTACAAGAAAACTTACATGAACACTTTCATAAATATTTAAACTTACATGAAGACTTACATCATTACTTACATTAACAATCATATAAACACTTTAATAAACTCTAATATGAACATTTTCACGCAGCCTGTAAAACTACCATACTAAACAAATCGATTTACAATTTTGCCATTAAATAAATTAAATGACTTCCTTTTTTGATTGCATTAAAATTATCACAAGTTAAATCATGTCGATCGTGAAAAGAGAATTAAAAATGATTACCAACATTTCTTAACACAAAACTGAATCAAACAGCCAGTCAGGATTAGTTAGGATTAATAAAATGTAATTACCGCTACATCGATTTCTTTTTACAAAGCCAACATATTTTTACGATGCTAATCAAAACCACATTTTCATTAATTCAAGGTAATTTCTTATCTTCTTTTATCTTACACTTTGATGCTGTGGTTTGAAATATTTAATCACCATAATATTTTTTTAAATATTAGTTCAATAACGAAATTATAAATGTAAACTAATCAAACATATAGAGAGAGAGAGACGCAGATAAAATCAATAGCGAATTTTTATAAAGGAAACTCTATCTCTGTCCATAAATAAAAAATTTGCCTCGAAGAGGAAATTTTGCAATAACAGTCAATTTTGTTCAAATACTAATTCAAATTTTGTGTTATTACACAAATGCACATTCATGTAAACATATATATATATATATATATATATATATATATATATATATATATATATATATATATATATATATATATGTATGTATATATATGCCTGTATATAATTTTAATTATTTCTATATTACATTATATAGTATCTCTTTCTCGGATATGAAGGACCTGATTATGTGTCCACCTAGCTCTAATGGGTTGCGTAATCTTTAATTTAATTTATAGTCCAGAACACCGGTATACATTGCCAAGTACTACAGAGCCCCCACCTGCCCTACGTAAGGGGCCTACCTACACCGTCCGTTATTTCAAAACATTCTTCATGTTTAATCTCATTACCACCGCACAAGCTACTACTTCCGCTGTTTTTGTACCGTCTAAATTTAGCTCCTTCAATTATTATCGGGTTAGTGGCATTCAATAATCTCCTAGGGCTGAACGACACGACCAGGCCTTCAGATAACGAGGTACAGGGACTTTATGGGCTAGAGGTTTTATTTTATTTTATGGGAAATCGAAATTTACTAAACGGTGATTTAATTATCTTCAGGGTTGAGCGAGGACGGGTGGTTTTTGTTGTGTTGTTCGTGTGTTGTTCGTGAAATGTTCGTTGTTTTTTATGTTCGCGTGTCGCAGCCATTTTTCTAATTATAGCACGTAGTTTGATAGAACAAGAGCGACGGATAGGGTTCACGCGATACTTTATACATTGATATATTCCTACATAAACAGGGCGACTAAGATCTAAGAATAGGGTAAATGCATTAGGGAAGGCTAGGGTCATGGTACTAACGCTAGAAAACTAAGACTTTTAGACGTGTTGAAATAGTTTCATGAGGCAGAGATTCTTCCAGGTATTTCATCGGGCGCCCCCACTCCCCACACACACGCACCCCAGTACTTCTAGCACCTACCACCACCACCAACCCCCCCCCCCCAAACACACACACTGCAGCATTTCAAGCACCCACTACACCTCCGAACAAAATATAATCTACATCAGGGGTCTCCAAACTACGGCCCGCGGGCTGGATGCGGCCCGCGAGGTCCTCTTATCCGGCCCGCGGAGATCTTTTTGTCCACGGAAAAAACGTTTGTTGGTGATGGCTGAGGAACTTTGCCCAGAAAAATCAAAGACATGCCTGGAAGAAACTGGCCCCCGAACTGAAATTTGATTGTTAATGCGGCACTCGGACTGAAAAGTTTAAAGACCCCTGATCTACATACAAGACTAAATGTTTTAAGTGCCACCCACTTCCTCTGAAGAAACGTCTGAAAAAACATTGGGCTTCAGAGAGCAGGAATACAGTATACTTCCCAGAAACGTTGACCATACAAGTCACACACACAGACACACTAGTAAACACACGTATGGATGTTATCATACTGTAATATATGGTCCTACAGTGGCGTAGGTAAATGGTAAGGGGGGAGGGGGTTATAACCCCTCTTAGACCCCCCAAACAACAACTGTTTTACATTAAGTTACATGTATTGGCAACGTTAGATGTGTATCTCTAACATATTGTGCGTAAGCACTGAACACTATGTTCATCTATATCTGTAGATCTTAGCTCAGATTATTAGTATCCGGAGACATTAATTTAGAATTATCTGCAGTGCAGTAGTGCGGAAGGAAGCTGACCATATTTTGGATCAGTTAAGGGGGTGTCAACGTGGTTAGTTGTCTACTATGTAAGTAAAGTTCCCTTTTCAAACCTGACGGTCTATGGGGCAAGTGAAGTAGAGTTCACTTGTTTCTGTGACCTCGGCATATGAATAGATAGTGTGGTCAGCACTATGCCGCCTTTACGTTTCCTAACGTGAGTTAGGTACCCATCAGAGTTGGGTGGACTAAGGGAAGGTCTACTTACTTGAACCCGGATTCGAACTCGAGACTTACGGGTTAGCAGTCCAGCTCTCTACCACTCCGTCCCACTGGCTACTATGAAATGCAACATAAAGAGTTGAATGGTGTCATCCTAAGCTTAGTTTGTTATAGCATTTAAACTTCACTTTAAAATGTTTATTTTTGACTAAGTTCATAATCCCGTATTTTTGTTTCGTTTTATTTAAAACTGTGATTCATATTTCTTAAACCTGACCTAGTTTCTATATCGGTATCTGAGGTCTGACACGGGAGAATGCCATCAGTTCCAGAGACACTAGCCCCGACATTGTGACGTAGTCCCAGACACACAGATGACCTAGCATCTGTCCGAATGACGTATCGACAGTCCTAGTGTCTACTGCCACTCAGGGAATCCTCGGCAAGTTCTGACGCTGACAGAACTCGTTTGGGAGAAGGTTCTAAATTTAGCCTCGCTCCCTGAACATTGTTTTATTCCTTGTGAAGGATTCAGGTCAAACTGGGATAACCGAGGGTATAATAGGGGTGGGAAATTGGCTAGGGGTATGTTTAAGTTTGTGATTTAAGTACAATATATGAAGCAAAAAGCAACACATGTTTGTATCCTAATATATGAAATGGGACAGCGTGGTTAGATGGTAAACAGTACGACTCTGTATCCGAAAGCCTCGGGTTCGAATCGAAAACTGCTTGTATTCGTAGGACGTTCTTTAGTCCACCCGTATCTTATGGGTTCCTGACTCACTATAGGGAAAACAAATTAGGTTGGGCAGACTGCTAAGCACACTATGTCTTTGTATGCCGTGGTCACAGAAACAGGTGAACACTACTTCACCTGCCCCATGGACCGCCGAGGCTTGATATGGTAACTTTGATTTTTGCTTAACAAACTAATGATCTTGTTAATCATACAACCCCTAGGCTCATTTATTCACTCTCAGGATACAAAGAGGGAAGTTTTGGTCTTGTTTTTAAAATATCCTTCAGAATTACAACCACTTTTGTAGTGATTGTAGGTTTTACTTTCTCTAAACTTAAACTGTTAACATACCTTTCAACGTCAGTATTTTTTTGAAAAGTTAGACATGTTTGAAATATTATCCTAACAGGCAAGTCGTGTTTGGATAATTACCCGCCTCCAATTTATCTGGCCAGCTGATCTTTACAAGATCCCATCCGACTTCCGGTTCTGGAAATCCGAGAGATCATAACCCTTTGCCGTATAATTAGGTCAGCTTCATCCACGGATGAGGTGCGTGACGTCAGATGCACGTCTGCTCTTGATCTCTGTCACATGCAGGTAATTGAAAGTGTAAGGGAGGGGGGGGGGGGGTCAGGATGAGATCTGAGACAAGATTTGTGGTTTGTGTGAGTCTCAATGTTTCGTTGATTGGGTTATCTTGTGGCGGGGGGGGGGGGGGGGTCAATGACCTGTGGTATATTTAAAAAGATAATCAGCCAACAGCATGCAACACTAAGGTGGGTCGGGATGCGAACGACAATGGGTGGGATTATTGTGGGGGAAGGACGTCATCAGATAAGGTGACACCAAAACGAATAATTACCAGTTTTGATATGACTGTGGGAGTCGCTTATTTTACCTTTCTCGTAGTAATGGAAGAAGGGTGATTAAGATGATACCCTATAGACTCCTATTATACAGCTTATTTTGGGTCTGAGTAACCACTCCAACGCCCTAACACTTGACCATTTTGTGCCAATATGGCTAATATATAGTGGGACGGAGTGGTCTAGCGATAGAGAGCTGGACTGCTAACCCGTAAGTCTCGAGTTCGAATCCGGGTTCAAGTCAGTAGACCGTCCCGAGTCCACCCAACTCTGATGGGTACCTGACTCGTTAGGGACAGTAAAGGCTGACCACACTATCTCTTCATATGCCGAGGTCACAGAAACAAGTGAACTCTACTTCACTTGCTCTATAGACCGTAAGGTTTGAAAGGGGAAAATTACTTTTACTTTTATGGCTGGCCAATATAGGAAGAGTGTTTTAGTATAAGACACACTTTCATTATAGGTTAATATTAACTTTAAAAAAAATTCATGAAAAAAGTTTTAATAACAAGCTTTTATGTAATGATGCACTAAAAAGTAGAACATAAATTATAGACTACTATTTAAATAACTATAAAGAAAAGCGTGGGTCACTTTAGTATCTATTGGCTACCTTTACTAATGTTAAGGAAGACACCCACGCTTTTCTTTATAGTTATTTAAATAGTAGTCTATAATTTATTTTCTACTTTTTAGTGCATCATTACATAAAAGCTTGTTATTAAAACGTTTTTTATGAATTTTTTTTTCAGTACTTTACATGTTTTATTTACAATAGAGTTACATGACTAAAAACCATTGCGCGCCTACTGAATATCACGTTCAGTAGGCGCGCAATGGTTTTTGAACGCAGCCATTACGTGGTCGTGATGGCGCAGCTATTGATGACGCGTGTGGTGTGGTTGGCTAGACATGCCTACTAATTCGGTCCAAATTTTAATTAATTCATAAAAAATCAATTAGGCATCCAATTAAGTCAAATTTAGTTTCAGATTGCATTGTCTTCATGTCTTGACCCACGTGCCAAATGTGAATCGTATCGGTCAAGTAGAACTGTCCGAATTTTCACTCCTGCGTTTCCGTCTAGACTGACGACAGACTGACGAGGAAGTGAGTTAAATAAAAGCTTGTAAAAAAAAATTCATAAAAAACGTTTTAATAACAAGCTTTTATGTAATGATGCACTAAAAAGTAGAACATAAATTATAGACTACTATTTAAATAACTATAAAGAAAAGCGTGGGTCACTTTAGTATCTATTGGATACCTTTACTAATGTTAAGGAAGACACCCACGCTTTTCTTTATAGTTATTTAAATAGTAGTCTATAATTTATTTTCTACTTTTTAGTGCATCATTACATAAAAGCTTGTTATTAAAACGTTTTTTATGAATTTTTTTTCAGTACTTTACATGTTTTATTTACAATAGAGTTACATGACTAAAAACCATTGCGCGCCTACTGAACATCACGTTCAGTAGGCGCGCAATGGTTTTTGAACGCAGCCATTGAAGCTATTGAAGGTGATGACGCGTGTGGTGTGTTTGGCTAGACATGCCTACTAATTCGGTCCAAATTTTAATTAATTCATAAAAAATTAATTAGGCATCCAATTAAGTCAAATTTAGTTTCAGATTGCATTGTCTTCATGTCTTGACCCACGTGCCAACTGTGAATCGTATCGGTCAAGTAGAACTGTCCGAATTTTCACTCCTGCGTTTCCGTCTAGACTGACGACTGACGACTTACGACAGACAGAGGAAGTGAGTTAAATAAAAGCTTGTAATAAAAATGTAAGGTTTTATTTGATTCATTTAATGTAATTCTCTAAACGACATAATTAGCTTGAAGACACAACATACTGAACTCAAACATGTGACATTTGATTTTTTATTGAGTTATGTGTGACTTACTTATATGTCACTAACATGTGTCATTCTTATTTGTCACGGACACACGTATGTCAGACTTATATGTCGCTGTCTTACGTGTGACATCTTTATCGGTCACTAGTATATGACCTTCTTATATGTGACTGACAAACATGACATTCCTATATGTCACTGACTAGCTTGTAGCATGCTTCTACGTCGCTGACTTACTTTCGACAGTCCAATTTCTCAAGGCCAATTTAGCTCACCCCACGTCAGACCCATTTAGAAATACGCATGTAGCAGTTAGCAAAAGTTGAATGAACTGTTAAATTGCGATTCGAATTTGACCTAGTCTCATGTAGTCTTAGAACAGCTGTAAACAAATACTTAAATAAACAAGATGCACAAGGTCATGGCAATAGTACTCACGACTATTTGGCAAATAGGTCTTGAGCTAAAGAGAGCTAAAGTATGGAGCTAATGGGTTACGCCATGCGATCTTGCGTGACTGCCTTTGAGCACCAAACAGGAAAGATTTAATTTCCTTCATATGGGCTGGTAGAGACTAGTCTTATGGTGGTTTTTTTTTTCATTCTAGGTCGTGTGTCCTCCAGCCAAATATAGACCTTGAGTGTCCTACTTAGGTCATCTCACAAACTGAATGTTAAGTGTTCTGTCAAGGTCATCTGACCACAACAATTTTGAAGGTCCTGACCAGGTCATCTGAACAACTAAAATATGAAGGTCCTGTTTAGGTCATCTCACAAACTAATGTTAAGTGTCCTTTCAAGGTCATCTGACCACACCAGTTATGATGGTCCTGTCCAGGTCATCTGAACAACTAAAATGTGAAGGTCCTGTTTAGGTCATCTGACCAACTAAGTGTTCTGCTAGTCCACTTAAATCGAGCAGTCGTAGGTTGCACGTACTGTATACATCTCCTACCTGAATAGTGGGCTTACTCTTAAAGAGAAAGTTACAAATGACCTTCATTGTCAACAGTCACAGTTTACTGGATGGCACCTAGTGTCGGCCACTAATTACAAACTACCTGGTTTCTATAATTAAATATGTCACCTTTGTGTCAGAGCCCAATATTTCCAGTAAAAAAAACGAAGTAAAGTACACGGGCCAGCTAATTTAAAAAAGTAATTAGAGTATTACCTCTTTTACACCGTCTCCTGTCTTTTGGGTAATCATCTAACGTAAGAAAAAATTCTGCAAGTCTTAGTTTTCATCGGAGTCCCAAATCAATGAAGAGGCTTGTCTCTAAGTCTAGAATCTATGAGAGATTAATTATATAAAATTATTTACCTCATTCTTTTATTTAATCAATGTTGTATTCAGACAAAGACATTATTTCGATACATCATTTGTTATTTTTGTTAAAATTATCGACGAATCTAATTCCAACGACCGCGCCAGAAGCTGATTAGAAGAAAATGTATCTATTAGCTGCATGTAATTAAGCAAAAGTTGATAAAGACAGACTCGTATCTTTTAGCTAATTAATTAACTCCACCAAATTATTTACTTTGTCTAAAAGCCACTTGCATTAACCACAATCTCGCTCGTGTTCTTAATGGTTTAATTTACTTGGTCTAGACAACATTACCACGTATTCTTCATATGCTTTATGTGGATAACAATGCATATTAGAGGCTATTTAACTGAAATTACAAGATTGAAAGCCCTCAACTGTTTTAATGTAACAGCAATGAATGCTGTCACGAAAGATCGTCTTACATACTTGAATTGTTAGCAATTGTTTCAAGTATTGGCATTTAGTTGAATACAGTTGGTGAATTGTTAGTTTTTGTTTCTTGTTAATAATCTTAGTCGTATGCGACAGTTTGTTAGTTTTTTGATAGCTAAATGAACATTTATTGACAATAATTTATGCACGAATAATGACTGTCTTTTTGTATTGGTAATAAGAGTCATTTTGTCTGGGAAATGATTATCATTTTGTACAGAAAAAAGTGTCCGTCTGTGCGTCTGCAAATATCTGCTTGGGCTCTGGATGTCACAATTATCTGTAACATTATACAGACCTGTTGATTTTCAGACTTCTTTTTTCTTGAAGATTTTTAAATAATAAAGAAAAAAATAACTTGTGTCATTGGTAATTTACACATTTTATAACTAAAATCATGAATAGCAAAATTGATTAGGAATATTAAAGTTTGCGTTTGTTTTTTATGCATATATTTTTAAGCATATGAAAATGCATAATTTAAACAAGTGACAAGTGACAACATCATTTCTTGATGCTTTACTAAACGAGTAAAAACTAACAAGTGTACTCAAAAATGAAATCATCTTTAAGCTGAATTGAAATAAAGCAACACAATTTAGAATTGTTGTTGCTAATTGCAAGTGAAGTAGATTTCATCTACATATTCGAGCGTCTCTCATCTTATTTTATTTCTAGTTTAAAACTTGACACACAAAAATTATTTCGATCTGAAAAAAAAAAACTTGCTTGTGTGTTTTACTTCAAAGACGACCATCAAAGTTGTACCATCCACCTCACATGTATTATATCCTGTCTTCACTGTGTGTAAACTGGACTCTATCAGTTCAAACACGACCATCAAAGTTGTACCATCCACATGAAGTGTACACATTAAAGTACCAAAACGTGTGGTGCCTGACGCTTTGATCGTTAACTTCTTGCCAAGGTCAGGAGACCGCTCTCCCCCCCCCCCCCTCCGCCCATTCAAACCCACCAGACACTAAATACTAGCTGCCGACTAATTATATTTCCTCTCAAGATCTCGGTGGAAAGGTTTTTTTAAAAAGTCCCATTTTGGACATGAATTTCGTTCTATTGATTCGATGGTAACGATTTTTTATGGTGTGAGTTTTTAATGCTTGTCATTTTTGTATCGCTAGTGAGTATGTGAGTATTTTGCACTTTTCTATGAGTGGCATATAATTCTTTTGGTTTCTTTTTAATTTAATATGTATAAAAAGAGGGTTAGTACGTTGCGGTTTTTTTGTGTGGTTAATTCTTGGTAATTTTTTTGTTGTTTGTGATTTTCTGTCTGATTCAGATTTTAAAGTATACTAACTTCGATGGAAGATAGTTCTGTGTATACCCTAGTTTCTAATATAGCACTGGATTGTATATTTAAAGTGTATGCTGTGTTAATGCGTGTGTGGGCACGTGTGTGTGCGTGTGTGCTTGTGTGTGTAACTATGTGTCCTCGAGTAAAAATGACTATGATAGTTGTTATATGTATGTGTGCGCGTGTGTGTTTATTAGGTGAAAGTTTATTATAAGCATTTTTGTATATGTGTGTCTGTTTTTTTAATGTAGATTGTGTGTGTGTGTGTGTGTGCACGCGGGCGTATTTGTGTGTGAGTGTATTCCTACTGTTTTATGGAGATTTGGTGCTGATGCAGGGTACTTGGGCACACGTAGTCTTCAGAAATAGTGATATCATAACTGTGGCCATTACAATTGTAACAGTCATAAATTTGGCAATAATTGCTGAGGCCATCGACAATGTGGCCATCTCAAATGGAACCATGAAAACTGTCACCATTGGAACAGGAACCATTTAGATAAACATGACCACACCATTTTCTTCTACAACTGTCGCAGTCGTAACTATCATATCTCGTTACAACAAGATTGGCTATTGTCTTCAGTGTATATATCTTTTATAATAACAAAAAATACAACACAATCGATAGTCTTATACGCTTAAAACGCGCTCTTCAATTTTAAATTATAATCATTGGATTTATAAAGCTGTATGACCTCATCCGAAAAAAAAAATTAAAAAAAGGAAAAAAAAACACCAAACAATGTGCCATTAACAGAACAAATATCAATAAAAATTAAAACCCATTTCTTTTTATTTTCTAATTTCACATCAGGAGCAGAAATTATACCTGCTCACGTAAACAATCAGAGATAAATTGTGTTGGCGTGTGGCACGAAGCAGGGCTGCTGTTTGTGGGGTGTCGGGTTACAGGTCCCTCTTACGTCTTCGTGTGTTCGTGTCTGTCATACGTCTGTCATACGATGGGGTATCATATGTTGGTCTTTCACGTGCTGGTCTGTTACATGCTGGTCTGTCATACGTCTGTCGTACACTGGGGTATCGTATGTTGGATTGTCAAATGCTGGTCAGTCATGTGATGATCTGTCATGTGCTGGTCTGTCATATGAATGTATGTCACATGCTGGTCTGTCACATGCTGGACTGTCAGATATCTGTCATACGTTGGGGTATCTTATGTTGGACTGTCACATGCTGATCTAGGGGTCGGCGTGGTCGAGTCAGTAAAGTTCATGGATGCTAAACCGATAAGTCTCGAGTTCGAACCCTCGGGCGGATGAGGCTCGTTAGCTGGGGACAGCCACTCTTCTAGGAGAGACAACTCCAAAATCAAACGATTGCTGCCTTGTAGTTTGTTCTTGGTTGGACAAAGGCTATGGAATCAAATCCAAAAAGAAAAGCAGGATGAAATCGGAGTCAATGGCGCATAACCAGTTGACACGTATCCTTAATTGTGACGGAGGCGTGGTCGAGTCGGCAAAAGCTCATGGTTGATAAATTCGAAAAACTCTCGAGTTCAAACCTCTGGCAGATAAGGCTCGATCCCTTCCAGCACCAAAAATTAAGAACGAAGAAGAAGAAGAAGAAGACATGCTGGTCTGTCACATGCTGGTCTGTCACATGCTGGTCTGTCATATATTGGTCTGATTTATGCCGGTGTATCAGACGTCTGTCATACGTTGGGGTATCACATGATGATCTATCACATGCTGGTCTGTCATACCTATCTGTTAGCCTATGTAAGAACAGACACACATACATGCAGACACACAGACACAGAGACATACAGACACACAGACATACACACTGACACACAGACATACAGACAAATATTGAAAAACTAAGTTTTTCCGACTCAAGGAAAACGCAAATCTCGATTTCGATTACGATACTTCATCTATACTTCGTATACGCGAAAATTAAACTGACAAAATTTATTACACATCTAAATTTTGAAAATATATTTGCATATGGTTTTAATTAAAAAACTGATTATCACGCCAACGGTCAGCTTGTTATTTATATTCATTTTTGTTTTTATTACTTCAACGTCAAAGGGTGTTTAAAAATTATTCATTAAAGTTTGATTAATACAGTAAAAAGAGACAAATTTGAAAACCGAGCTTTTGGGCTGTGTCTTTGTCAGATTAAAAGCACAAAATAAAATCTCTGATTAAAGCTAAATATCTAATTATAATCAAATACTTAATTAGAATGGATGGGCAAAATCGTAAAATCCAAAAAATGTGTAAAACACTGGACATTAAAACAAAACTAATTTTCCGAGAAGTATTCAAGAAACACTTGGTTCGTGATTAGCTCTAAGATCGATAACTCTGGCTGAGCAACAGATAACTCTTGTAGTCTTTACTTCCTATTCGTCGAGAAAATGCTGACGTCAGCAACATTTATACTCTCTAAGACAGGTTTTTCCAAACGTTTGCGTTACGCCTTCCCTCGATTATATTATCCCACGTACCCTAGTTAAAGCACTCTGAGACTTCTCTTCTATCTTTCCTACTTATCCTACTATCCCATGTATCTTAAGGATACAATTTCAACGTTCCTCTTACGACTATCCAATTTATCTATTAACTAATGTATCCTCATAGTAGCTCCATGAAATGTTGCTGTCCATTCTACTATCCCATGTATCCTAACGATAACCATATACAATTGTGCCTACCACCTCCCAATTGCCTTATTCCCTATACCACATGGATAGTCCTACGGAATTTTTCTAGAACCCCCCCCCCCCCCTATCATGCTGTCCTATGCACTCCAAAGATAGCTAAATAAAGTCCTGACGACCTTCAACTTATACTACTTTCTTATGTAACCCAACGGTAACCAATGAACTCCCCCCCCCCCTCTCCTACGTAATCATGCTATCTAGTGGGCCTCTATGAAGATGTGCTGACTACCTCCATCACCCCCTCCCCCCTCTGTACCCAGACGCTCGTGAATTGTGTTTAATCAACCGTGAGATTCACTCCCAGTTGACCTTTGACATTTACCACCGCTAACGTTACACGGACGGGCTATTAGTGACGTAACAATAGGCCTTTAAACGCACAACTCACCCACCGATTGGTCAACGTCTTGCTGGACACATGACGTCATAAATAAACCCACGATTTTGCAATAATCCACTCGACACAAATGGCATGCGTTCAAATCCAATAATAGATTGTAATTAAGTAGTTCCCCTTTAAACCGAAACTACCACAGACTTATATCCATATGCGTTACGTCAAAGACTTATTCTATCCATATGTAGTACGTTAGAAATTTGACCTATCCATGTGTAGTAGGTCATAAACCTATCTATATTTTGTACATCAGAGTTTAAACGTATTCTTATACCATATATCACGATATAAGTGTTTCGTACCTCTCCCATCCGCTGGTATTACCTTAATGAAAGGAATATTAATTAGTATGTTTGAGACATTAATTACAGAACCTAACATTGGGTAAAATTCAAAATAAATCATTACTGTCAATACTAAATAAAAATCCCATATACCTTCTTTCAAAACTCTACTTCACCTATTTTATTAGAGGCACGCAAATTTAATTTGAATCACTAGTTTTCTCTAAGTGCTTTCAATTATTTATTATGCCTGCGGGTGATTTTAAATGCCCACCTAGGAAGGAACGGTCAAGGGCAGGTACAGTGTCTCTGTCTCTGTGACCTCGGCATTCCTTACATCCGCATCCAGGTACCCATCCGAGCTTTATGTAGTCATTCAAACTCAAACATGGGATTCGAACTTAAAACTTTGGGGTTAGCAAACGTACTCTCTGTCGTCCGACCACGCCGTTCCAAATCTCTCTAGAAATTAATATTCAGGCTACTCGCTGCCTAAAGGGATCTGTTATTAATTAGCAAGTAGATAATTCACATATCTACACTTCTAGCGATCGTTACCATGGGCAGTCTCGGTTATTAAAGCAATACATCTAAAGTAAACATAGCCACTGTCCAGTTTTTCGGCTTGATTAGTCAGTACTAACCAGCACATACAGCAAACATCATATGGGAAACCAATCAACCCCATTGGCTGTGTATTGACCACGTGAGACTGGTACAAGCCACGTGATACAGGAGCTGTGTAAACATTGGCTGTAGACTGGCCAGCATCAAATGTTGTTTATTAGGCCAGGCTTGTCAACATTTCTGGGGGCTCGATATGTTTTATACTTATTATCTTTGGCAACGTTGTATTTTATGTTCCTAAATTGCTTATAAATAAAGTGCATAGAATTTCCCCATGTTTATGTGTTGTTTTCATAATTTTCGTTATATTTCCATACAGCCACCTCTCAACACAACCACCTCTCCACCTCTCCACACAACCACCTCTCCATACAACCACCTCACAACACAACCACCTCTCCACACAACCACCTCTCCAAACAACAACCTCTCCACACAACCACATCTCCACACAACCACCTCTTCACACAGCCTCTCCACACAACCACCTCTCCACACAAACACCTCTCCAAAAAACAACCTCTCTTCACAACCACATCTCCACACAACCACCTCTCCACACAACCACCTCTCCTCACAACAAGCTCTCCACACAGCCACCTCTCCACACAACCACCTCTCCACACAACCACCTCTCTACACAACCACCTCTCCACACAACCACCTCTTCACACAACCACCTCTCCACACAACCACCTCTCCACACAACCACCTCTCCACACAACCACCTCTCCACACAACCACCTCTCCACACAACCACCTCTCCACACAACCCTCTCTCCACACAACCACCTCTCCACACAACCACCTCTCCACACAACCACCTCTCCACACAACCACCTCTCCACACAACCACCTCTCTACACAACCACCTCTCCACACAACCACCTCTTCACACAACCACCTCTCCACACAACCACCTCTCCACACAACCACCTCTCCACACAACCACCTCTCTACACAACCACCTCTCCACACAACCACCTCTTCACACAACCACCTCTCCACACAACCACCTCTCCACACAACCACCTCTCCACACAACCACCTCTCCACACAACCACCTCTCCACACAACCCTCTCTCCACACAACCACCTCTCCACACAACCACCTCTCTACACAACCACCTCTCCACACAACCACCTCTCCACACAACCACCTCTCCACACAACCACCTCTACATATAACCACTTCAACTCATTCAACTTTCATTTTTTTCGTTCTCCTATAATACATGTTGTTAGCTTGGTCTAAATTCGAATACGTTCTCAATTTTGTTTTATATTTGCTATACAAAATGACGTTTACATTATTACGTAATCGTCGTACATTTTTTACCTGGTATTTTTTTTTTAATCTTTCATCATGAGTTTTTCATCATTGTTTTTCTTTTCAATTTGGACAATTTAATTAACGTTTACCAAACATATTTTTTAAATAAAATATTTAAACATGGATAAAAATGTATGTTAAAAATACTATTTCCATCGAAACTGTAAAAACACATTTAATTAGATTATTATCTAAACAAGTTTGTGGTTGCATGTATTATTTTATTTTCATTCAATATTACGAAATATTTTGAAATATAATAAAGTAGTTTCCCTTTGTTTGATAACTAAAGTAGTTAATAGATCACACAACTAAAAGGTTATGCTCACTTTCAACAAAGCAACAGGTACATTTTTAAAGATTTTAATTACATTAATTATTAACCAGAGCTAACGAGTTAATGGAACGTGAATATATAACATTACACAAATAATATGACACCCCTTATTACTATATGAATCTAATATATAAAGCTCAATTCTGTAACGCATATGTTTGTCGTTGGCATTTCTATGGATTTAAGTGTTAGATCAATTATCGTGCGCAGTTGTCTAAATTTATGAGTTAAAAAATTACTATTGAAAGTGTTGGGAGATAATTTTAATTTTTCAAATTATAGTAATAATTGTCGACATGTTCATTCAACACAAGTTTTAAAAAAATATCATCTTTTACAACAATTCTAATTATGTCTTTATTTAGTCCTATAGCACTTACTTCCCTTTGATAAATTAGGAAAAACACAATTACTTCCCTTTATAAAACCATTGAATTTTGTGGAAAATAAATTTACTTTTTAATTACTTTGTTTTGGTGTTGGGAAAAAAAAAATAATTACATAATTAGCGGGGATTGATCAAGTGCAAATGTTGTAGGTATTTTACGGATAAGCTTGGAGTATTATAATTGTTCATTAAATTGAAACAGGCGCGTTCGTTTAAGTGAGTGCAAAAGACTATGAATAAAGTTGGGGTACTATAGTCGTTCATTAAGCTAAAACAGGTGATTCCGCCCCGGGCGTTTATGTTCGTGTTAGTGTTTTCTCTGTGTTTAGTTGGGTTTGCGTTAGTGGTTGCGTTTTGATTTGGTTCGTTTTTGTTCTTTCTTTTTTCGTTTTTGTTTGTGTTTTTTTTGTTTGGGTTTGTATTTGTGTTTTTGGTTGGTTTTGCGTTTGGATTTGGTTTGTTTTCGTTCTTTCTTTTTTCGTTTTTGTTTGTGTTGTTTTGTTTGGGTTTGTATTTGTGTTTTTGGTTGGTTTTGCGTTTGGATTTGGTTTGTTTTCGTTTGCTTTTTCGTTTTTTTTTTTTTTTTTTTTTTTTTTTTTGGTATTGGTGTTTGTGGTTGGGTTTGTTGTTAGGTTTTTGTTTTCGTTTGCTTTTTTGTTTGTTTTTTCTTTGTGTTTGTATTGGTGTTTGTGGTTGTGGTTGGGTTTGTTGTTAGGTTTTTGTTTTCGTTTGTATTTGTAATTGTGTTAGCGTTATGTTTGCGTTTTGTTGTTTTGGTTGGTTGTGGTTTGGGTGGGCAATGCCGGATTTATGATGATTACTAAACACACAGGTAATGGTCTTTAACAGAAAGGTTTTTCACAAAAGCCAGAGCAGGGCCTGGCCGGGACGGCTAGTCTAATATATAAAGCTCAATTCTGTAACGCATATGTTTGTCGTTGGCATTTCTACGGATTTAAGTGTTAGATCAATTATCGTGCGCGTTTGTCTAAATTTATGAGTTAAAAAATTACTATTAAAAGTGTTGGGAAATCATTT
Organism: Physella acuta; assembly: GCF_028476545.2. NCBI lineage: Eukaryota > Metazoa > Mollusca > Gastropoda > Physidae > Physella > Physella acuta. Next base: position 313,269 of record NW_026732729.1, on the reverse strand, counting down.
TCATTTTTCAAATTATAGTAATAATTGTCGGCATGTTCATTAAACACAAGTTTTAAAAAAAATATCATCTTTTACAAAAATTCTAATTATGTTTTTATTTAGTCCTATAGCGCTTACTTCCCTTTGATAAATTAGGCAAAACACAATTACTTCCCTTTATGAAACCTTTGCATTAGTTGAAAAGCATTTACTTTTTAATTACTTTGTTTTGGTGTTGGGAAAAAAATAATTACATAATTAGCGGGGATTGATCAAGTGCAAATGTTTTAGGTATTTTACGGATAAGCTTGGAGTATTATAATTGTTCATTAAATTGAAACAGGCGCGTTCGTTTAAGTGAGTGCAAAAACTATGAATAAGTTGGGGTACTATAGTCGTTTATTAAGCTAAAACAGGCGATTCTGCCCCGGGCGTTTATGTTCGCGTTAGTGTTTTCTTTGTGTTTAGGTGGGTTTGCGTTAGTGGTTGCGTTTTGATTTGGTTCGTTTTTGTTCTTTCTTTTTTCGTTTTTGTTTTTTTTTTGTTTGGGTTTGTATTTGTGTTTTTGGTTGGTTTTGCGTTTGGATTTGGTTTGTTTTCGTTTGCTTTTTCGTTGTTTTTTTTTGGTATTGGTGTTTGTGGTTGGGTTTGTTGTTAGGTTTTTGTTTTCGTTTGTTTTTTCTTTGTGTTTGTATTGGTGTTTGTGGTTGTGGTTGGGTTTGTTGTTAGGTTTTTGTTTTCGTTTGTATTTCTAATTCTGTTAGCGTTATGTTTGCGTTTTGTTGTTTTGGTTGGTTGTGGTTTGGGTGGGCAATGCCGGGTTTATGATGATTACTAAACACACAGGTAATGGTCTTTAACGGAAAGGTTTTTCACAGAAGCCAGAGCAGGGCCTGGCCGGGACGGCTAGTCTAATATATAAAGCTCAGTTCTGTAACGTGTGGCAAAAAAAAAGTTTGTCGTTGACACTTCTACGGATTTAAGTGTTAGATTTTTTATCGTGCTCAAAGTCTAAATTGACGAGTCGAAAAATTACCATTGAAAGTCTTTAAAAACAATTTTCATTCTATTTACTTGGAAGAATAATTTTCAATTATGAACGCGACATAAAATTTTTAAAAAGTGTATCGACGTTTATAAAATTTCTAAAATTGTGTCGGAAATGTATTGACTGCAAAGTTACTTCCCTTTAATGAAAAATAAATCCTTAAGAAGAGAGAATTAACATTTTATTACTTTGTTTTTGGTGTTAAGAAAAAAAAAAATAATTACACAATTAGCGGGGATTGATTAAGTGCAATGTCGTTAGGTATTTTTAACACTGCCTTTTATTTATTCTATACACTGAACATACTGTTCAATAATTATTATTTTTTTTTAAAATCAATAACATTTAATAAGCCAGGTCCTACAAATCATATACGTTTATTTCTTTCCATTTACGGATAAGCTTGGAGTATTATCATTTTTGTTCACTAAATTGAAACAGGCGCGTCCGCCGGCGCCCCTGCACGGTTTGATTTGGCACCCTGGGCTATCATGTGAGCGCTATGCTGCATAATTTTGTTTTAAACAGTGCGATAGACTATGGATAAGAAAGGTTACTATAGTCTTTAAGTGAATCAAATCCGGGCGTCCTCCGGCACCCCGACAGGGTGCTATTTGGCGCCCCGGGCCTTCCGGTGTACGCTATGGTATCTACGTTCGCGTGAGTTCAAAAGACTATAAATAAGTTATGCACTATAGGCGTTTACTAAGTTCAATCAGGCGGTGACGTCATGGTGCGTCCTCTGGCGCCCAGACAGGGTGCTTTTTGGGGTCCCGGGCCTCCCGTGTTCGGTTTCGCGCCTACGTTCATTAAAGTGAGTGCAAAAGACTATGAATAAGTTGGGGTACTATAGTCGTTTATTAAGTTGAAGTAGGCGATTCAGCCCCGTGAGCACTTTGCGTTTATATTCGCGTTAGTGTTTTCTTTGTGTTTAGGTTGGGTTTGCGTTAGTGGTTGCGTTTTGATTTGGTTCGTTTTTGTTCTTTCTTTTTTCGTTTTCGTTTGTGTTTTATTTTCATTGGGTTTGTGTTTGTATTTGTGTTTGAGGTTGGTTTTGCGTTTGGATTTGGTTTGTTTTCGTTTGTTTTTTCTTTTGTGTTTTTTTTCTTTGGGTTTGTGGTTGGTTTTGCGTTTGTATTTGGTTTGTTTTCGTTTGCTTTTTCGTTTGTTTTTTTCTTTGGGTTTGTGTTTGTGGTTGGTTTTGTGTTTGGATTTGGTTTGTTTTCGTTTGCTTTTTTCTTTGTGTTCGTATTGGTGTTTGTGGTTGTGGTTGGTTTGTTGTAAGTTTTTGTTTTCGATTGTATTTGTAATTGTGTTAGCGTTATGTTTGTGTTTTGTTGTTTTGGTTTTGGTTGGTTGTGGTTTGGGTGGGCAATGCCGGGTTTATGATGATTACTAAACACAAAGGTGATGGTCTTTAACAGAAGGGTTTTTCACAGAAGCCAGAGCAGGGCCTGGCCGGGACGGCTAGTTCTAATATATAAAGCTCAGTTCTGTAACGTGTGGCAAAAAAAAGTTTGTCGTTGACAGTTCTATGGATTTAAGTGTTAGATTTTTTATCGTGCTCATATTCTAAATTTACGAGTCAAAAAATTACCATTGAAAGTCTTTAAAAACAATTTTCACTCTATTTACTTAGAAGAATAATTTTCAATTATGAACGCGACATAAAATTTTTAAAAAGTGTATCGACGTTTAAAAAATTTCTAAAATTGTGTCGGAAATGTATTGACTGCACAGTTACTTCCCTTTAATAAAAAAAATTCTTAAGAAGAAAGAATTTACATTTTATTACTTTGTTTTTGGTGTTAAGAAAAAAAAAATAATTACATAATTAGCGGGGATTGATTAAGTGCAATGTCGTTAGGTATTTTTAACACTGCCTTTTATTTATTCTATACACTGAACATACTGTTAAATAATTTTTTATTTTTTTTAAATCAATAACATTTAATAAGCCAGGTCCTACAAATCCTATATGTTTATTTCTTTCCATTTACGGATAAGCTTGGAGTATTATCATTTTTGTTCACTAAATTGAAACAGGCGCGTCCGCCGGCGCCCTTGCACGGTTCGATTTGGCACCCTGGGCTATCATGTGAGCGCTATGCTGCATAATTTTGTTTTGAACAGTGCGATAGACAATGGATAAGAAAGGTTACTATAGTCTTTAAGTGAATCAAATCCGGGCGTCCTCCGGCACCCCGACAGGGTGCTATTTGGCGCCCCGGGCCTTCCGGTGTACGCTATGGTATCTACGTTCGCGTGAGTTCAAAAGACTATGAATAAGTTATGTACTATAGTCGTTTACTAAGTTCAATCAGGCGGTGACGTCATGGTGCGTCCTCTGGCGCCCAGACAGGGTGCTATTTGGGGTCCCGGGCCTCCCGTGTTCGGTTTCGCGCCTACGTTCATTAAAGTGAGTGCAAAAGACTATGAATAAGTTGGGGTACTATAGTCGTTTATTAAGCTGAAACAGGCGATTCTGCCCCGGGCTAGACTCTGAGCACTGTGCGTTTATGTTCGCGTTAGTGTTTTCTTTGTGTTTAGGTTGGGTTTGCGTTAGTGGTTGCGTTTTGATTTGGTTCGTTTTTGTTCTTTCTTTTTTCGTTTTCGTTTGTGTTTTATTTTCTTTGCGTTTGTGTTTGTATTTGTGTTTGTGGTTGGTTTTGCGTTTGTATTTGGTTTGTTTTCGTTTGTTTTTTCGTTTGTGTTTTTTTCTTTTGGTTTGTGGTTGGTTTTGCATTTGCATTTGGATTTGGTTTGTTTTCGTTTGCTTTTTCGTTTGTTTTTTTCTTTGTGTTCGTATTGGTGTTTGTGGTTGTGGTTGGGTTAGTTGTTAGGTTTTTCTTTTCGTTTGTATTTGTAATTGTGTTAGCGTTATGTTTGCGTTTTGTTGTTTTGGTTTTGGTTTGGGTGTGCAATGCCGGGTTTATGATGATTACTAAACACACAGGTAATGGTCTTTAACAGAAAGGTTTTTCACAGAAGCCAGAGCAGGGCCTGGCCGGGACGGCTAGTTTATTATAAATACAATTACATGGTGAAAATTCTCAACTTTCTTTGTTTACATATAATCCAAAACACATATTGGCACTGAAAAAAAATAAAAAAATAAAAAAGGAAAAAGAAATGATTTTTTTACAAACTAAATATATGAGTAACACCTCTTTTTAGAGAATGTTTGTTAAAACATAAGCTGTGATGTCTATTTTAATTTTTTTTTTTATTAATATAACATGTTTAGCAAAACCATGACTTCAGTAATTAATTTAAAGTCAGTGTTACATACAATTGTTATTTATCACCACCCAGCATAAATTCAATATGATGTATTGTAACTATTACCCACCTTCCACCCCTGTTTATGTTATATAATATTTACACGATTTAATTAAATTGGTAACACGAGCTTATATTTCCTTACGTTTCAGTACTGCACAGCATCGGAGGTGAGCGACAAATCCCTGTATCCGACTTTCGCTAGAACCAAACCTACGGATTCACAGATCTCCGAGACCGTGGTATCGATTCTACAGCACTTCAAGTGGAATCGAGTAACGTTTATTTATAACAATAACACGGAGTACACGCCCACGGCTGAAACGATACTAGAGGTCAGTATGTAATCGGCTGTGTCCTTTAGAGTTGCGGGTGTTGTTTTTTAACACGGTTTTAGAGTTCTGATTGGGATGTAAGGAAGCAGAGGAAGGGAGGGGGAGGGGGTTGTTATAGTCAGTTACGTTTTATGAGTTGTTATTGAGATTTGTTTCAAGGAAGGTGAGGGGGGGGGGGGGGTATTTTGTAATGATCAGTTTTTGGCTAAGTTGTTGTGTTGATTGGTTTGTGATTGTTGTTTTTTAGGGTCATGGGGTGTGGTAAACATAGTAAATATGAATATATGCGTGGGGATAGTAAAGTATGTAAAGTGGGGAGTGGTATAATTCAGTTGTCTGGGTCTGCGGGGTTATGTTTAATGGTCGGCGTGGTCGGGTCGATTAGGCTCATGGTTGCTGAACCGATGAGTCCCGAGTTTCAAAACCTCGGACAGATGAGGCTCGTTAGCTGGGGACAGCCACTCATCTAGGAAAGACCTCTCCAAAATAAAACAACTGCTGCCTTGTAGTTTGTTCTTGGTTGGAAAAGGCTATGGAAGCAAATCCAAAAAGAAAAGTAGGCTGAAATTGGAGTCAATGGCCTCAATGGCGCATAACGAGTTGACACGTGTATTTATTTGTGTTGGGGGAATCTCTTCCAACACTAAAAATAAGAACGAAGACGGAGAAGGTAATTTTATTGTGGGTGTGACATCGTCAGTTTTAATAGTAGGTTTATTTATAGTAACTAGACTATAAAATTTAAATGGTGCGATTTGTTTGGTTATTTATAAGATCAGGTTTGCTTGCTGCGAAGAGTAACATCTTTATAGAAAAAAATCATTCAAATCGTTTTCACTTTTTAATATTTGCTTTTCAATTAAAAAAAAATAATTATTTAAAATATATTATTATAATTTTATTTAAAAATTGGGGATTTACACATTAGGCCTACACGTTTTCCATTAATTTGATCGGGCTGTACACATATACACCACCCTAATAGTTGTCGAACCTTACCATGTTCATCCCAAATAGTCCATTAAAACTTAATCATTTCAACGTTAAATCGGTTGCGAGGACATATTTATTTTTGTATTCAGAAAGCCAGGCATCACTTTAGCACTGCCATTATCCGAATCGGTTTCAATTCTCGGCAAAGATTGATTCCTTTTGTTTTATTTTTAACCCGTCCAATTTTTGGAAAAGAATAATTTTCTGTTTGAAAAAGATTCCTCTTTAAAAGGCAAAGTCCCCCAAAAGATTGAGCCGACCTTAATCTAAATATAATCTGCAGGGAGATAATCACAGCAATTTGTGTCACGAGAGGGTTCGGGTTAAAAATAATCAACATTTTCTATTTTCAAACAATTTACAAAGTTGTAACGAACGTCCCCATTGGTTGTTTGTCAGGGGCCACAGGTAAAACGTGTTATTATTGGATTAGTCTATCAGCCAATCAAAAGGTCTCGCTACCCGTGTCTGTAATTATTATAATTACAGTAACGGTTTTCACGTGACCACGTGGCCTTTTTGTGACGTCTGTTACGGATCTGCCGTTTCCGGAATAAACAGACTTTGTAGATAACAGAAGAAACCACTGTAAAGATTAAAGGCGGTTACTGCGGTCTACTTTACTTTCATCTTTTAAGAGGGAATAATTTCAAATTTCGATTTTTAACTGAACATGTGATGAAAGCTAACAAACGATTACATTTTCGGATAAAAATAAAGGTTTTGATATGTATAGACAATTCTCAGTTCTTCGTGAAAAATAAATCTAAAATACAATTTGACGTTAGCCAACCTTTACTTTCTACCACTGCGGTAGTAGTACTATAACTAACACATAGAGCATACCAATTATGTATTTTTTCTTACCCTGTTTTTAGTTAGTACACAATAATACTTTTTAAAGATTTTTCAAGACACGAAAAGTTTTCTAAAAAAACTTGATATAGGCCTACTTTATAGTGACAAATTTAGTTTATTATATAGAACAGTAATGTGCTGCGGTGGTCACTTAGTTATTAGACGAATTATTTTCCAGTCTGGTTTACAGACCTGATCCCCCTATTAGCTTTTAAGTCCACACTATATTTTAATTTATCGAGGACAGAAAAAAACACGAACCTTTAGAATGTTTGGGCTTATCAAATGATACGTTTCTTTAACTTAACTTTCCAACAGATGCATTTCATGTTAACTACCAATTTCGAGATTTTAAAAATTTCGGTTTAACTAATCTTTGTTGTGATTGATTACACTAAAATTGTCATTTTTCAAGTTGTAAGCTCGTACTGTACATAATCATTGCTCAAAATACACTCAATCTGTTTATTAATAGAGGATAAATAGTTTCTTGACATTGAAATATTTTCCAACTATTTGTTTTAGATATTTCGATGTTTGGAAATGTTTGTAATTACTTGGACATAGAATCATCTTTCAGAATAATCACCATTTAGCTTGTGATTTTAACCAGGACAGCGCTTATCATATTTCTCTTGCTGATATGTCAAACCAAATAATGGATGTTAATCCATGACCTTTATTGTAACACAAAGATGGGAAAATTGCTTTCACCTTTTTGTCTTCCAGCAAACACGGCGCTTTATTTGTTATGATGTGGAACCAAGACAAAAGTCTACGTGATTGTCTAGAACCAGCCTACAGAACAAACAATATCTTCATCTATATAATTGCCCATCTGCTTTACATATCTTATCCCAATAAATCCCTGCTCTAAAATCCCAACTATTGTATGTTAATACAACTAGTCTCCAAAAGTTTTGTTTCATTATACAATAACATTCCCAAACACTTAGTCTGACCCTGCACATAATCTCCCCAAAACGTTGTATTAAAATGCACTAAATGTTCAAATACTTTGTCTTATCCTGCACTCTATGTACCAAACACAAGTCACAAACACTTTGTTTTAACTTGTACTCTAGGGGTTCGGCGTGGTCGAGTCGGTAAAGCTCATGGTTGCTAAACCGAAAAGTCTCGAGTTCGAACCCTCGGGCAGATGAGGCTCGTTAGCCGGGGACAGCTACTCTTCTAGGAGAGACAACTCCAAAATCAAACAACTGCTGCCTTGTAGTTTGTTCTTGGTTGGACAAAGGCTATGGAAGCAAATCCAAAAAGAAAAGCAGGCTGAAATCGGAGTCAATGGCCTCAATGGCGCATAACCAGTTGACACGTAACGCTTAATTGTGTTGAAGGCGTGGTCGAGTCGGCAAAAAGCTCATGGTTGATTATTCGAACAAAGTCTCTCACTGGCAGATAAATCTCGATCCCCTTCAACACTAATAATTAAGAACGAAGAAGAAGAAGAAGAAAGACTTGTACTCTATGTATCAAACACAAGTCCCATACACTTTGTTTATCCTGACGTTTATAATGTACCAAATGCTCCAAATATTTGTCGTACCCTGCTCCTTAAGTACCGTGCTTTATCTTATTATACAATAGAAACCCGTCCCCAACACTTTGTCTGTTACTACACGTTGTATTTTGATGCACCAAAAGTTCCAAATCTCTGTGTTAACCTGTGTCTTCCTGCAACAAACGATCTCTCCATATTATCCACTGACACCATCCTACACATCACCATCTCTGTCTGTCAATTTATGCCAGATGTAACCTAATTATAAAAAAAATATCTTTCAAAAAGACACAATTTTCCTAGCGTTTTTCCCGGTTACCACGACGACCCGGAATCTCCCCCCGCATTAATTAGTGTCAGGAAAAGTTCCAGAGTGTGTCCGTGAGACGATCCATCTGTTGCCTCATCATTTTCCCGTGTCAGAATTCCTGCGACACTTCAGTGACAGGGATCCCCATCTAGACTGTCGGCGAGGGATTGCCGCCCCTTTCATACTTGACCCTATCCACTTAAGTCTCCCTCGCTTCCAAAGGGAGATTAGTCATGTACTTTACTCTTTTTATTTTCGCACCAATTATTGGATAGAATGTTCAGATATGATGTAAATATATCTTGCTTTACTGGCTGTACATAGATTTTTTTCAAATCAAGAATTTCTGTTAAAAGCCTTTAATCATTAACAAGTTGTTGAAATACGAATTCTCTTAAAACTTCAAATGCTGAAACTCACACCTCAAAATTATAATAAACAGGGCAAGCATTTATTGAGTACAAAAAAATTATACAAACACATTTTTATTATTTCCTGTAGTTCTGGTATCTGGATGCCCTGCACTAAAACCCAATAACACGATATTTGTGCTACATTAAAAAAAAATGCCTTTCTTTTTTCCTAGTATAAAACGCATTTTATTCTCTTCATTTAAATCACGTAAACAACCACTCCACACTCAACCCCTCACCCTCCCCTCCTCCTCTACTTTCCAGAAGGATTAAACTCCCATAGCACATTGAACAAAATTCAAATCGCGCTCAGATCGTTCGTATATTAAAAAAAGAACATTATTTTTTTCCTTCTGTACACCGTTGTATTATTATAAAAAAAAAAACTCGCTCAGTTGAAAAAAAAACCCCAATCCCCCTAGGGCTGCTGGGATATCATCTTACGCCAGACGACAAATCAGGGCCCGTAATATTTTTGTAAGCGGATATTTCTACCAACATTACAACCAGAAGCCGGTTGTTAAAACCATTTTGAAATATCGCGTTATTAAGTTAAGGCATTGACAAGCTTTTAGCACATTCATGCGAGTTGAAAGCAGTGAAATTGTTAACATTATGCACTGACGCTTTGTGTTTCAGGAAAATTTAAAAAAAGAATTTACAGAAGGTGGAAAAAGATTAATAAAAATATTTTTTAAAAAATAAGCGACATTAATATTAGGTGCGAAATATATTGTATCGCATATTTCGTTTTATTTTTATCAGACATGGATTTTTCTGAAACCAAATGCGGATTTAAAAACGATAGTATCAAATCGATAACATTCAAAACTAAAAAAAAATTATTTTTGTGAATATTTTACGGAGAAGTTTTGTTTCTAGTATATCAAACAGGATCAGTTGTAATTATTACTTTTTCAACAACTGGCCTCTCTTTCTTCTCCCCTCAGTCTCTATCAGTGTATATATATATATATATATATATATATATATATATATATATGTGACGAGCGAACATTTATCCTGCCGACAACGCCAATTGTAACGAGCCAACAGTTACCATGCTCGCAACGCCACATGTAATGAGACCTAATTGCCTGTAGTGCCACGTGTTAACGAGTTTAACCACTCATTCTAGACAACATTGACCACAGTATAGATACTCAAGATGCAGGTTCGCTATTGATCCTTTATTACATGAATCAAGAAATGCTTCATAATAACACAATAAATCAACAGGAATGCTTCTCAATAATAGTCTGAATCAACTGACCCCTAACAGTCCTCACTAGGCTTCATATAACTGAATCTACATGTCCATCCTTCCTATCCTCACATAACACACACGTCTACCCCGTTCCACAACCAACTTGGTACTCTCCGCTCTACAGTTCACCGTCTCATTATATCTCACGTACATGTAATAGTTTCCATTAGTTGCATCAGCCTGTCAACTGCGCCGCGGCTTTGCGTTCGTTATCAGTCTACCATCTGCACTATGACGTCAGACTGTAACACGTTATGTCTCTTGGTAACTTCCCCTAGTTACATCCACCCCTGCTTTTTTTTTGTGTGTTTTCAACCACAAACAACGCCTGGCAGGTGCACTCCTCCAAAGTCAATCGCACAGTCGTAAAAAAAAATTTATTGTTCCACTCACTGTCCACGACGTTCCATTCGTATACAATTGACAGTTATACCTATTTCACATATTAACTGTGTCTACATCATCTTCCTGAGACACAAAACAGTTCTAGAATTCACATCCACCTTTTTTCGTTTGGTGCCTTCACCAGTTCACTTTTATGACTTTTTGAACAGTCTGTTTTCATACCAGCGCGACCATGAAAGAATTGATGGTTGCTGACAAAAAATTTCGTATTCTTTCTGTTTCTCAAACTTCTCCGCGGACCACTTATCTGATGGTCTACTGTCTCTCTGCTTTTGGAGGGACCGGGATCCTCATTGTTGCCGGTATCCTCCCCTTGCGTATCGCTGTTGTTCTGTTGATGGTGATATGGTTCCGGAATGGGTATGTGAATTTCCGTTATAACTTCCGGTTCCCTAATTGTCTTGGGTTTCTCTGTGTGTAACTGCTCTTCTTGCCTATTCCAATATTTCTTTAATTGAGCAATATTCGCCCACCGATCCGGTTTGGCGTGATCGATGGGTCTTATCTTAAAGGGGCCACCTGCTACTTTAGGCATCTCCACGACTTGCCATATCTCCTGTCCCCAGAGATCGTGGATTTTGTTTCTGCCTAACGGGTGGCTACGCAGTAATACCCTGTCATTCAGTTTGAGTGGCGGGTCCTTCGTCTGTATCGGCGGTTCCCTTCGCCGAGATTCATGTTCTAGTCTTTCCTGTACTACCCTGTACATTTCTCTAATTCTTCTCATATGTTCATTCACATATTCCAGTGCGGTGTATGAGCCAGTCATACTCTCCCTTTTTCCTAAGAACAAATCAAGAGGGAGTCGAGCCTCCCGTCCGAACAGCAACATGTGTGGCGAAAAGCCGGTTGTGGCATGCGGGGTGCAGTTGTATAGGTATACCAACTCTGGGAGAAAATCCGGCCAACGTTTTTTCTGTTCAGGTTCTAGAGTACGCAGCAAATCATGCATGCTGCGGTTGAACCGTTCGCACTGTCCGTTTCCTTTCGGATTAAATGTGGTTGTTCTGGATTTGTTGATCCCGTAGTGACTGCACAGTTGGTTAATTACTTCTGACTCAAAGGCCCTTCCTTGGTCAGAGTGTAATTGTCTTGGTATGCCATATTTGATGAACCAATGTTCTAATAAGACCTTTGCCACTGTTTTGGCAGTCTGATCTCGTGTGGGCACCGCCACAGTCCATTTGGTGAATACATCAGTCATTACCAACACATGTTCCGTCCCATCCGATGATTGCTCCAACGACGTAAAGTCCATAGTCACAATCTCTAGTGGTTTTGTCGCTAGTAGGTGTCCTGATGGCTGTCTCATTTTGACAACTGGCATTTTCGCATGCTGACACCTCACACAAGCCTCACAATGGCGTTTGACCTCCATTTCCATATTGGGCCAGTAACACCTCCGTCGTAATATTTTGTGGGTCCTGTCCTGACCCTGGTGTCCTGCCCTGTCATGTGCCAACCTTAGCACTTCTTCTCGTAATTGTCCCGGCACCACCACCTGGTGTATTGTGCCATCAATTTGGTCATGAATTCTCCGCATGAGAACACCATCCTTTATACTGAGACGGTTCCACTGACTCAGTATTTTCTTTGTTTCCCGACCAAATTGTTCTCTTTCCCTTCTTCCTGGGAATTTTTGTTCCTGGACGTATTTCAATAGCGGTTGTAAGCCACTATCCGTTCTCTGGGCATCTCTTATCTTTTTGTGATTAAGGCAATTAAAATCACTACTGTCCATATGTCCGGGATCTGTGGATATGTGCTCCACCCCGGTCTGCCCGTTTTGCATCATTTGCACCCCGTGAGGGATATCTGCTGACGCTCTGACCTCACATATTCCTGTCAGCGTTTCTTCCTCATCGCCCGGTCTCTCGTAAGGATTCCTTGATAAGGCGTCCGCATTGCCATTGGACCGCCCCGGGCGATGTTTTCTCTCTAGGTCAACGAGTGCCAATTCTGCTGCCCATCGCTGTTCGATGGATCCCAGCCTTGCTGTAATTTGAAGTTCTTTTTCAATATCGGATAATTTCTCTTCAAGTCTTGTTTGAGACTCTTTCATTCCTTCTAGTTTGCCAACCCTGTTCTGTTGTCTAATATTTTTATTTACTTCTTCCGATAACAGACACTTTAAAGATGAACATTTCTCCTGTGCTTTTGATTTGCATGAACTTTTCCTATCCAGTTTCCTGGTTAGACTTTGAATTCCTTTATTAAGTCTACCAATTTTCTTCTTATCATCATTTTTCTCTACCAACAAATTGTTCACTTGAAACTTTTCAACATTCAAGTTCATTTCACAGTTCATTTTTTCCATTAGTTGTGTTTTACCTTTCTTTTTCTCCTTACTGTGTTTCTGTGTCATTTTGTTTACCAAGTCCTTACCTCGCCGCTCTGTAGCCTTGACCTGCCGTACAGAGGGCGATCGTTTCACCGGACAGTACCGTGCCATATGTCCGGGTTGTGAACAAGACAAACAAATTGGTCGACCGTCTGCCGTCCATTGGAGTGATGGCTTGGCAGGACGCGGCCGTCCAACCCGTCCCTGTTTTGTCCCGTTCTTTTCCTGATTCTCCACTGTTGACCTGCTTTCCAACCTCTCCAAACGTTGGTCAACCTTCTCTAGGTGGGCCAACAGTTGAGCCATCATGGTCTCCATCGTGTCGGCCCCTGTGGGTGGGGATTGTCTCTGTTCAGGCACAGAGACTTTGTCCACCGAACAGTTCGATTGGTCCTCATCCTCGGACCTGCGGATCGCTGAGTTCCTGACCTGAAGGAAGGTCAACTGCTGATCTCTGTGGACCTCCTCTTTCAACTCTCTCCTTAAGATCGGGGTTGCTAGCCCCTCGATGAAATGGTCCCTCAGTAGGCGTACATCAATGTCCGGTGATTTGCCCTTTACCAAATCAAAGGCCCTGTTCATCCTGTGTGAGTACTCCATCACACTCTCCGCCATTCTCTGCTTTAAGCCCACGAATCCCGATAGCAGTTGCACTCCCGACCGTCTCTCCCCAAAGGTCTCCATAATCAGATCCAGCACCTTATCTGGATCTGATTGGACGGTCCTATCGTGGCACTTAACCTCTGCCCTAACCGTTTCACCTATACTGCCCATCAGCAGTCTTAATCTTTCCTCTGGTGACATATGTCTCGAGGCCCAGGCCGCTTTGACCTCTTCACTGAACCTGTTGGTTAAAGTTGGGTCTCCGTCCCCGTAAAATTTGTTAATATGGGACTCTCTGGGTAGGACCACTATATGGGTCTGCTTCTCGTCCAGAGTAGACATTTTCTTCCTTAAGTACTAAAAAAAAGAGTTCTTTCTTACCGTGTGTGTATGAAAAATTTTTCCTCGTTCCTCAATTTTCACAGTTCCTGAATGTCCGAATTCACACACACACTAAACACAGTTATGCACAAGGTTGACTATAGGTGCCTTAAACGGCAAGTCTAGTTGAATTCACCCTGATCGCAGCGCCAATTGTGACGAGCGAACATTTATCCTGCCGACAACGCCAATTGTAACGAGCCAACAGTTACCATGCTCGCAACGCCACATGTAATGAGACCTAATTGCCTGTAGTGCCACGTGTTAACGAGTTTAACCACTCATTCTAGACAACATTGACCACAGTATAGATACTCAAGATGCAGGTTCGCTATTGATCCTTTATTACATGAATCAAGAAATGCTTCATAATAACACAATAAATCAACAGGAATGCTTCTCAATAATAGTCTGAATCAACTGACCCCTAACAGTCCTCACTAGGCTTCATATAACTGAATCTACATGTCCATCCTTCCTATCCTCACATAACACACACGTCTACCCCGTTCCACAACCAACTTGGTACTCTCCGCTCTACAGTTCACCGTCTCATTATATCTCACGTACATGTAATAGTTTCCATTAGTTGCATCAGCCTGTCAACTGCGCCGCGGCTTTGCGTTCGTTATCAGTCTACCATCTGCACTATGACGTCAGACTGTAACACGTTATGTCTCTTGGTAACTTCCCCTAGTTACATATATATATATATATATATATATATATATATATATATATATATATATATATATATATATATATATATATATACATGTATATACGTAAATTCATACAGTATATTAAGTAAAATACATCTAGATCTAGCTTCATCTATATTATGCAGCTACCATACCATCCTCCTTAAATCAAGGAGTCCTACGTGTTAAAATCTATCGGCTCCACCCACTTAGCCACTCCCTATTTATAATGTTATCATCAAAGCAATCAACTTATCCCCCTTAATGACAATTAAATCATCCCCCTTTAATCACCATCGAGATCAGCAGCTGATGAAGGCAAGACAACATCGAGTGGAGCCTGAGACCCACAGCTCGTCAAGCCGGAAGTAAACAGCACGTTGTCATGCGAACAACGTCATCACAACTTGCGTGCCTTGATCACACAAACAGCGATTAACCCACCTACGCCCTGAACTCACCACCCTTTTTTTTCTAAGATATTGATCAAACAATCACTTAATTTTAAACCTAATCTAAATCGATCATCAATTTAGTGTGATCAGGATATTAAATTCCTCAATTATCTCACATTATATTTCAAATCGTCTTAAATCCATATTATATTGAGTTCAACATAATGCCCCTTTTTAGAAATGGTTTGAATATTTGGCCGACATGCTGAAAAAAATCTGGCAACTCCTCCAATCCATCATTTAGCACTTCAGTTTTTAAAACCGGATTTTGCTCCTGAAAAAGGTTAAACGTTTAGCCAGGCTGAAAACCGTCCGGAAGATTTAGCGCTGAAACGGGGCATTAAAAAGATCAATTAATCCCAGAGTTTTTAAGCCACGAAAATGTCGTGTTAATACAAATTGCGGGTTTGTGAAAACTTGGATTTTATGATGAAACACAATACAAAATACAACAAGCAAATCTTGTTATATAAATAGATATATCCAATGAAAAGGTAAGGCGCGGCCTAGAGGCAGAGCGCTAGTCGGCTAACCCGAATGTCTCGAGTTCGAAATCGGGGTACAATCAGTAGAGTCCACCCAGCTCCGAAGGGCACCTGACTTTAAGTGAGGGAAAATAAAGTCGGCTTAGCATAGTGCTAACCACATTATTCTTTCATATGCCGAGGTCAAGAAATATATGAACTCTACTTCATCTGCCCAGATAAAATATCCTTGAAGTAATTATCCTTGGACAAAATATCCTAGGATAAAAAAATCGCAGTAAAAATATGATAGGACAACCTATCTTTTCACAATCTATGATAAGTCGAAAGAGGAATCTTTACTTTTATGAAATGTAAAGGTAATATTTTTTTGTTAAATAAAATATTGGTTACATTGTAAATCTGGTCTGAATTTGTCTTAAAACAATGCGAGTTGATAGCGTTGACTATTAATTTAAATAAATATTCATTCTCATTTTGTTTTTAAATATCACACTAAAATGTATCAAGGTAATGTAAAACAAAAAAATGTATATAAAGCCACTGCTTTTTTAATTCAGAAAAAAAAATGCAAACCGAGTTATAAGCTATATCAGCAGGCACATACAGTAGTTACTATAATATGTTTGTCACCACATTCCATAGAGGTTGTTGTTTTTTTTTAATACCCAATACAAGTCGTGTCTACCATACAGCAGGTGTAGCACAGCGTGTCTGCTGGCAGGTAGAATAACTGAACTCGAGATATTCAAGCTGATAAAGTATGCTCTACTAATAGACCACGCCGCCTCCTTTATATTTTGTCTTTGTATTCTAGGATAAAATATCCTTGGACACAATATTCTAGGATAAAATATACTTGGACAAAATATTCCAGGATAAAATATACTTGGATAAAATATATTTTGACAAAATATCCCAGCATAAAATATCCTTGGACTAAATTTCCTTGGACAATATATTCTAGGATAAAATATCCTAGGTGTAAATATCCTTGGACGAAAAAACATTGGGCTGAATATATTTTGACAAAATATCCCAGGATAAAAATGCCATTAAAAATATCCCACGTTAAAATATCCTTGAACTAATTATCCTTAAACAAAATATTATTGGATAAACAATCGTGATTAAAAAATATCCCTGGACAACACCTCTTAGCACAATATATGATAAGACAAAACATATCCAGACATAATGTCTCGAATTATTTTGTCACGTGACCATACTCTTGTTATCTATATATATAATTCTCTTCTGGGAGACGCTAGAAAACAAGCGGTAAACGCGCTCCCTACCACCTTCACCCCTACATGGTCTGGTGAGCTGTGGTTCACTCTAAATGTTTACAAACAGAGCCGGGTTTAGTGACGACTATTAGGGGCAGATAATTTAGTTTGAAACGATAATAAACGTAGGGGGGTAACTAAGTGGAGTTTACTTTAACGGAGGGGGGGAGGGGGGTTATCGTCCTTAACGAGCTACTTATAGTGTTTTAAAGAAATATTTTCAGTGGTAGTGTCGAATTCACAAATTATGAATAACTGAAAAGTAGAAAATAAAACAACTAAATAGCGGCGTATGATACGCCGCGGGTCGGCTCGTATGTTGTAGTTGCTCTCACGAGTCTTATGGTGCCAAAGAGAGTAGTCGAATAGTTCCGGAGTCAAACTCGCTACACCTCAACCAGATCCGACTGTACCGTTTATTGCCAGCCCGCGTGTTCTGTATGTCATAAGTCTCCGACGCTAAAGTAATGATCGACTCATACAATAAGCAGCTTTAGCCTACATTTCTGCAGTGACGAACTTTCTCTTCAAATTCTTTTTGTAATTAATCCTGTTTAAAGCTTTAACCAGACAAGATACAAATACGTATTTAAATATAACTATGGGTATAGATATATAGATTTATTTTCAATACGTCATAAATGTATGACATTAATGACTTATCAATGTAATTTCGTTTCGATGTTGACAACATTGTTATACAGCAAAAGAATAAATATCTAGCAGTTTGTTGCTTTCATTGAATAGAATGACTTTAAGGGAAGCAACCTGTAAATATGTTCTTAAATTTGTTTGAATGAAAAGTAATATTCAGTAAAGAAACAGTTTTAAAAAAGTACCATACTATTAAAATTCCAATGGTAGTTTTTAAATTCCTATTACTGTACATTCAATGCTATTAATTTATTTTATTGATAAATATATTAGTATGCTGTAACCAAGAAATCAATGCCACAGCTATTTTACCTATGTTATTGTAAAATAGGTAATTAATCGAGAAATTCAATATTATTCCGGAGATAATTCCTCTATATTACTTTATCGTACACAAAATCTATGTAAATGTAATAGTCATTTATTAATATAAACAACAGTGTTACAAGCGCTTTTCACATACAGAAATCAGTTAGACAAGGTTGTCCTTTATCTCCCCTACTATACATCCTAAGCTTAGAACCCCTACTAGAAAACATTAGACAGGACAACTCGATTAAAGGACTGTACATTCCAAACACGGTAGGCAAGAAAATACTTGCATACGCAGACGACACTACTTTCTTTGTACAAACAGAAAAAGCAATACAGACTGTAATAGAAAAATTCAACAACTTTGGGAAAGGGAGCGGGGGAAAAATAAACGCAGAAAAATCAAAAGTAATGGGTATAGGTAAATGGAAAGGTAAAGATAACTATCACATAGACATAACAATAACTGACAAACTCAAAATTTATGGAATAACCTATACTAGCGATCCCACAATAAACGACCAAGAAACTTGGACCACACTGAAAAATAAAATAAATCACAATCTGGAAAAATACCAATACTGCAATACAATCATTTTTGCCAGAGCTGCATTAGTAAACAGATATATCATTCCAAAAATAATTTTCGTAGCGACGAACTCTACAATACCCAACTCATTTATTAAAAAAACAAACAAGCACATTAGAGAGTTCATTTTCAAAAATACGATTAGAAACATTAGCCACAAAACCTTAATACAAAATAAATTAAATGGAGGTATAGGGCTACACGACATTCAAACTAAAATAAACACCTTCCGATTAAAACACCTGGATAGAATAAGGATAGAACCACATTATCATCCATTAGCACAATACTACATTGGGTTAAACATAAAGAGCATTTTAAAATTAAACATCATAACACCACACTATGGGGGAAATGACATAGGCAGCTTTTATAAAGAAACGCTAGCAATATTCCAAGGAAACAAAAGCATTATCGGGGAAGACACAAAAAAAATATACGACATCCTAATCAAACAACAAGCGACACCCTTATACACGAGAATTAGTTGGGCCAGGGAACACAATATAATAGACATTAAAGATACATTTAGAAACCTACATAATAAACGCATTACACCAAAAGAAAGGGAAATAGCATACAGACTGATTTTTAACACATCTCCAGTTTCACGAAATACAAAGTCAAATCAAAATGTTAAAATAACATGTCAAACGTGTAAACAAAATATACAAGAAACTAAGAAACACATTTATTTAGATTGTATATTAGTACAGAAAACAAAGCAAACACTTGCGAAAATATTAAACACCACCAATCAAACAGCCACAACAAATAAAGCAATCACACTTAATTTAATTAACACGACTAGACAAAGAACAGAAGACGAAAACAGACTAGTAGCAATGGCTATTTATAAATCGACTATATGGCAAATTAGGAATAAAGTCAGATATTTTTTCACAAAATACACGGACATCGAGTTAAAAGAAATATTTCAAGCAAAGCTAAGACATAGACTGGGAACTCTCACTTAACTGAGAAAAAAAAAGAAATATACAGGAAAGAAATAAATAAAGTATTAATTTTAATTTAGACAGTCTCAAGCCAAACATCACTCGATCAGCCCCCAAAGTAAATTAACATTAGAACAGTCTTCTGTTTCCCGGGTTTTAAAATGCACAACCTGAACGGTAGAAAGAGATACCCACCTCAACCCCCCCAACACACACACACACACACTTCCCCCCCCCACCCCCCACTCAACCGGACTGGCGGACATTTCAAGGTAGCGTGCCCTCATTACTAAGGGTCAATTTTATGTCATGGAAAGTTTTGGAATGATAGGTCAGTACGTGATTACAGAGACACTTCTCCCACGCTCGTTTCTATTTCTGTCCATGTGTGGCTACAGTGTGAACTTTTGACTCCGCAGCACACTAAACTAAGCAGTGAAGAGAAACCTAGTTTGCACACCTTATTTTAATCTAGTTCTTATGCCATTTCATTTTTTCCCTTTGATTATTATATATGCAATTGATGTTCACTGTTCATGTCTTTGATGCTATGTAAAATCTATCAAATATATTATTATTACTGATTTAAATGTTTAAAACAATTGAATTAATAAAAATTAAAATTAAAAAAAAATCTACCCCCTCCTCTCTCCCCCTCTATCCACTTTACCCTCAGACATGATAACCCCACAATCCCTTTAAACTGTTCCAAAGACCCCACCACCCACCGCAACATCAATATTCAGAACTTATTTAAAGTTCTAAATCTTCTCTCTTTCCCCTCATCTTTCACACTGCAACCTTTTGAAAATTCAATGCGACCACTACAACACCCTTTCAACTAGTCAACTTAAGTTGTTTCCCTACATAGAAAATGCTTCACTGTCCCATTGACCCTCTCTGAAAAATTTCCTTTCCTCTCCCCACCCAGACTTCTGACACTTTCATTTGACCTTCACCCCTTTTACTGTCATCCTTTGCAATTTTTTTATAATCAAATACATGACATCCTGTAAATATTCATTATGTACATTTGCAAAACCTTTCGTTTTCATTTGGTGTTCAAAATTATGTTAAAAAATTTGATGTTGATGTACTTGTTTTAATTGCAAATAAAAGTATTAAAAAAAAAAAATCAGACATATTACACTTAACATACAGAATTGAGCTTTATATATTTTGAAATTATTTTATTAGGGTGTTGAAAAGTATCTCCTTCGTGTGTACTTTTACAATCAGTTACTTCAGACTAGTGACTTTGGATATATTTCATCTCTACTTATTTAAACTTGTGTGTATTTCCATTTGGAACCTTGTGTGTGTGCATGTTATTATTTTTTTCACATTTTATACATTGTAAGTACTTTTTTTCCTTTTTTATTTCTTGTGTGTGTTGCCTGGCCACGGGTTGGCCTCACGCACAACTATGTCGGAAAAATACATCAAACGGCTATTCCTGCCTAAGTTTGGCATGGCAGGACATGCGCCAAAAACTCTAGAGATTTTCATAGAAGAGGGTTTTTCTTTAGCTACCCTCACAGCTGACGAACTAAAAAGAGAGCTATGTATGTTATGTAGCCTATCACCAGCTGAATTTGAAGGTCTGTATAACTAAGGGACACTGCGTAAATGGTATGTTACCATTTGCCCAAAGGAACTATATGAGAAAATGCACCTAAAAGAATTTCACAGAGATTTACCACCTGGGGTAACATCAAGATACAGAGTGCAGATAATATCAATAACCCAAGCCGATAAATCTGGGCAAAGGGGCATGCTGAAATGGCTGCCTTCCAAGACAAGCGACGATGATATAATGGCGATTCTGAAATCTATAAGCAGTCAGGACTCAACACCAACATTTAAGAGAATAGACCAATCAAATGTGGTCCAATTCACCATCTCTCTGGAGAAAGAATATGTGGAGAGTGTCCTACACTCTATTATACTTACAAATGAGGCCAACAAGGAGTGCAGAGTCCTTATAATCCTCAATGGGAGGAGGGTGCAATGTTGCCACTGCAACACAGACAGGCACCTGCCTAAAATGTGTGAGCATTTGAGGACTCGCGCTCTTGACGGCGTCCAGCTAGTAGATGGACAGTACAGGGCAATTGAGCCTTGGGATGCAAATGATAAAGAAGAAGTTAGGGAGCATCTAAGTAACAATAGAAATTTCTTAAAGCATTCGGACAGTTATGATGTTGACGGAGAAAGACAAAATGAAATGCTTAGAGAAGCAAGGCATAGAGAGGTAGAAGATGCCTTTGGAGTAGATGGCCAAACTGAAGCACATCATACTACTGTAGCACCACAGCAAGTTAACGAAAGCGTAACAGAAACCACCATAGAGGCCGAAGCCATGGAGACAATAGCGACCAGAAATTCCATACTAACAGGGTCTCAAAAAGATGGGGATCAAGAAAATTTGGAGGCAGTCGACGAAACAATAAATGATATTCTTCAAGATAACACTAGTTCAGAAAGCATAACGAAACCGCTAAAGGAAATTAAAAGCTCACAAAGTATATCAGCAACAAAGGTATCAGGTCAACTGTCATATAGTCAAGCAATCAGTTCAAGTAAAAAACAATTACCTACAGTAAAGCCACCTCAAAGGGTCGTGACCAGGGCGCAACGGGATAGCAAACCAGCGGCTGGAAAGTTTTGCGTTAAAAGACCACCACCATCCAGCCCTCCAGAAACAGATGTTCGAAAGAAAACCCCCACAAAATCATATTTTCAGTGCATATAAAACAGGACTATAGGACGGGGGTCGGCAACCTTGTGAGACGGAACAGCCTAAATTTGCGAATTACAAAAAAATTTCAGTTTTAAAAGAGCCACTAACATTTTTCTTTCAATATTATGATCTTTGATTAGGATTAGGAAAATCTATTTATATATATACATCTATATATATATATTTTTTTTTCTATGTGGGTTTGCTTCCTTAGCTTCCTCATCTGTCCGAGAGTTCGAACTCGAGAAATTCCGATTTAGCAACCATGAACTTTACCGACTCGACCACGCCGATCCCGCCCAAGATACACATCAGTACAATTTTGAGAAACCTTCCCTCTTTGATCAAGTAACAAACAGTGTTTCTTCCAGACTTTTTTCTCCGGGGGGGGGGGGGGGGAGGGGCACTTTAAATTTTCGGGGGGGGGGGGGGGTAGACTTTCTTCGGGAAGGGCGAACACTGTTAAAAGTATATATTTTCTATATAAATTATATAAATTTCATTTCGTTCGGGGGGGGGGGGGGGGCGGTAGAATTTTTTCGGGAGGGGGGGGGGGCTTTGAACCCCCCCGAAGAGATGCCTGGAAGAAACTCTGGTAACAAAGCCATTGCTGCCCCCAATCTCCGCGTACAACACTACTGTATCTGTATCTTGCTGCTTAAATGTTTCGCCTAAACGTCTTCGTCAGCAACGATACTTCTATTTTAACTTCAGTAAAATTTATAAAAATCCATTAAAAATATATCTGTAGTTATAAAATCAATGTAGCTATTATTTGTAAAAAAAAAGTTATTTTGCTTTAATGATATTAGTTTACTTTAATTAAACCTCCATCTCAAGATATAAACAAGAAACTGCTGGCAATTTAAATAAAAATTTAATAAAATGTTAACAAATATCCGAGATGAAAAAAAAAGACGACACACGTTTTAATATTTATTGTCTTTTATTAAACGAAAACCCAACTTAGCCTACGATTGAAACAAATAGTTTCAAAGGTAAAATTATATTTTTCATGAATAGAGAAGTAGCACTTGTGTAAAAGAAATATACGATTACAAAATGAAATATACTTTTGCGATAATTGCTTTTAAATACCTAGTTTTGTGTTAACGATTTAAATAACGAATTTAAAAGCAAATGCTGACGTAGAAAGTAATAAAAGTAAAGTAAAATTCTGTTTTCAAACCTGACTGTCTATGAGGCAAGTGAAGTAAAGTTCACCTGTTTCTGCTACCTCGGGGTATGAAGAGTAGTGTGGTCAGCACTATGCCCAGCCGTCTTTACTTCCCCTTCAGGGCTGGGTGGAGTTAGGGACATACTACTGACTTGAACCAGGATTCGAACTCGAGACTTTCGGGGTTGACAGTCGAGCGCTCTACCGTTGGGCCACGTCAGATAACCGATAGTAATATAATAAATGGAGCACATTGTACGAAGTGACAAGTTGTGCAGGAATGCAGTATTCGTTTCAATAAATTTAATTTTAACATTTTCTAATTAAAAATGTTCGGAATAATACATTTCAGTTTAACAATATAATGATGTAACATTAAGTGAGTTGTTGAGAGTGGGGGGGTGTCAAGACTGGGGTGTCGAGAGTGGGGGGTGTCAAAACTGGGGTGTCGAGAGTGGGGTGTCGAGAGTGGGGGGTGTCAAGACTGGGGTGTCGAGAGTGGGGTGTCGAGAGTGGGGGGTGTCAAGACTGTGGTGTCGAGAGTGGGGTGTCGAGAGTGGGGTGTCAAGACTGGGGTGTCGAGAGTGGGGTGTCGAGATTGGGGTGTCGAGAGTGGGGTGTCGAGATTGGGGTGTAGAGACTGGGGTGTCGAGAGTGGGGTGTAGAGACTGGGGTGTCGAGATTGGGGTGTCAAGACTGGGGTGTCGAGAGTGGGGTGTCGAGATTGGGGTGTAGAGACTGGGGTGTCGAGAGTGGGGTGTCGAGAGTGGGGTGTCGAGATTGGGGTGTAGAGACTGGGGTGTCGAGATTGGGGTGTCGAGAGTGGGGTGTCGAGATTGGGGTGTAGAGACTGGGGTGTCGAGAGTGGGGTGTAGAGACTGGGGTGTCGAGATTGGGGTGTCAAGACTGGGGTGTCGAGAGTGGGGTGTCGAGATTGGGGTGTAGAGACTGGGGTGTCGAGAGTGGGGTGTCGAGATTGGGGTGTAGAGACTGGGGTTTAGAGTGGAGTATCATCATTGGGTAGCTCAACTAATTGTAAGCTATCAATCTATAGACTTCATCCATTCACATACGAATTAATAGAGGCACCCACGACCAAAATCATATGTATGCACTGCGCGTCGACACTTCATGATAAGCACTTTACAGTGAATGCTAGGTTTGGGTTTAGTGTATACTATCTTGAACTATGTTTCTGTTTATCATTGATAAACTACAACGCAGAAAATAACTTCATCAGGGATGTAGATCTATTTCATAAACAAACCCACCCCCTCCCAATCATATTGTTTACACCAATTCCAATTTGACAGAACATGACGTCACATCCGGACGAGACGCGTCACAGACGGCCCTTTTGGCGCAATAACTTTGTTTATCAGGAAGATGAAATCCACCCCCGTCCCTCCCCGCTTTCCTTTCGTCTTTGCACTGGCTTTTTCCACCCATACAGACTTCAGCAGACGACTGGGACGTCAGCTGGCCAGGCTGACGATTCAAACGTCTGCTGGGTTTTGGGGGATTTCTGAGACAATATTTTTACTCTTTCATCCACAGCTGATGGTGGCCCACAAGGTCGAGGTCAACTCAGTCCACACGTACGGCGGGCCGTACTTCCACAATCACATGGGGAACCCGTTTGTTGAGATCGTGGCCAAGACACGCCACAATACCAGAAGTTAGTAGTTGAACACACTCGTACATAGACACACATACACACACATACACACATATACACACAAGCACATGGGGAACCCGTTTGTTGAGATCGTGGCAAAGACTCGTCATAATACCAGGAGTTAGTAGCTCATAGCCTCGTTAGTAGTTGAACACACTCGTACATACACACACATACACACACACGTACACACACAACCCGTTTGTTGAGATCGTGGCCAAAACACGCCACAATACAAGAAGTTAGTAGCCCATAGCCTCGTTAGTAGTTGAACGCACACACTCGTACATCCCCACACATACATACACACAACCACACGGGGAACCCTTTTGTTGAGATTGTGGCCAAGACTCGTCATAATACCAGAAGTTAGTAGCTCAACACACTCGTACATGCACACACACACATACACAAACACATACACACACAACCCGTTTGTTGAGATCGTGGCCAAGACTCGTCATAACACCAGAAGTTAGTAGCCCATAGCCTCGTTAGTAGTTGAACACACACTCACAGTCATACATACACACACACACATACACACACAACCATATGGGGAACCCGTTTGTTGAGATCGTGGCCAAAACTCGTCACCAGAAGTTAGTAGCTCATAGCCTCGTTAGTAGTTGAACACACTCGTACATACACACATACACACACACATACACACACACAACCACATGGGGAACCCCTTTGTTGAGATTGTAGCCAAGACTATCCACACTACAAGAAGTTAGTAGCTCATTGTATTATTAGTAATTGTACACGCGCGCACACACACACGCACAAGCACAGTCGCCCGCACACACCACACGCAAACACACACATGCACGTACACTTGAAGAATCCCTCTTTGGATTACTATGAAACGTGTCACAATTCATGCATTTGGTAGTTTTTTACATTCATATTTGGCACATAACACATCGCCAAACACACACATACAATTATTTATAAACAAGCACATTGAGAGCATATATATATATATATATATATATATATATATATATATATATATATATATATATATATATATATATATATATATATATATATATATATATATACATATATATAGACTGATATATATACATATATATATATATATATATATATAAATATATATATATCAGTCTACGTGATGCTGGGCGAGTCCTTCGAATTTGTTGGGCTAATGGATAATCTTAAAGACACTGGATTACTGGATACTGGCGACTACTTTGTGATGGGCGTCACCCGGGACACGTTCAAACTGAGCAAACCACAAGAGTATTTTTTAACAGGTGAGTAATCTGCAACTGCTCATCTATAATTGTGTGTGTGTGTTTCACAACGTTTTTTTTTTTATAACTTAAAGTATATACAGCCCACTGACATACACACAGCCCACTGACATACACACAGCCCACTGACATACACACAGCCCACTGACACACACAGCCCACTGCCATACAAACAGCCCACTGACATACAAACAGCCCACTGACATACACACAGCCCACTGACATACACACAGCCCACTGACACATCCCACTGACATACACACAGCCCACTGACATACACACAGCCCACTCACATACAGCCCACTGACACACACAACCCACTGACATACACACAGCCCACTGACACACACAGCCCACTGACATACACACAGCCCACTGACATACACACAGCCCACTGACATACACACAGCCCACTGACATACACACAGCCCACTGACATACACACAGCCCACTGACATACACACAGCCCACTGACATACACACAGCGCACTGACATAGCCACAGCCCACTGACATACACATAGCCCACTGACATACACACAGCCCACTGACATACACACATCCCACTGACATACACACAGCCCACTGACATACACACATCCCACTGACATACACACAGACCACTGACTGGCACACAGCTCACTGAAACATCTCATGTATTTCTCAGTAAACATCTATAATCTAGTATTGATGAATACACCCGATAATATTTGTTTTTAAAAAATCAAGCTGAAGAGCACTCATTGCGACATTTAGTAAAGTAACAACTTAGAAAATCATTTAGGAAATTCAAAGACAGTTTTCAATTTTCTCGTAACTCAATAATGTTGACCCTGTACTAATTGATGTTTAAGACGAGGAATGCAAATTGTAAATGTAAAATTGGTTAGCTATAAATGTTCCCTAAATGGGCGTGGTTAAAGTTGTGAAGAACGAGGAGAGTGAACGCCCCTGACAGTGGGGGTAATGGAGTTCAGCAGTGGTGTGATAATAGATGCGGTTGATTAGAACAGGCAGGTGCTTTGTTTCAGCTCGCCTAGCTCGGTGTCGGTCTGTGTCTGGTGTGTGTCTCATGTGTCTGGTGTGTGTCTCATGTGTCTGGTGCGTGTCGCTAGTGTTTCAGCTGCGTCCTCGTTCACCTGTATGTGTTGGGGAATTAACGCACATTAAAAAAAAACAACTTGAGTCCATTAAAATATCTTAGTACGCTGTTCGAGAATGGGTATTTTGCATATCGTATTATCATATTAAGCTGTGCGAGACGGGTATTTTGCATATTGTGTTATCATAATAAGCTGTGCGAGACGGGTATTTTGCATCACTGTGTTACTTTATAAGATGTGCGAGATGGGTATTTTGCATTATTGTCTAATCATTATTAGCTGTACGAGACAATATTTTGCATTATTGTGTAATCACTAAAATCTGTGCAAGATGGGTATTTTGCATTATTGTGTTGTTATTATGTGCGAGACTGGTATTTTGCATCATTGTGTTGTCATTATAAACTGTGCGAGACTGGGATTTTGCTTTATTGTGTAATCATTATAAGCTGTGCGAGACTGGTATTTTGCATCACCGTTGGGCTCTACCATTACCCAACTAAAGCAGAGCCCCATCTAGATTTGAACTGTCGGCAAGTCAAACGTGTGAGGCTTCCTTTACCGACTTACGTAAATCATCACAGGAAAACCTATTGCTACTGACAACACTGCCTTGTCAGCATTTGGATCTTGTCCAGATAAGCCCCGCCACTAATGCAAAGAGTGCACTGGGTGAAAAGTTAAGCCCCGCCACTAATTCAAAGAGTGCACAGGTGAAAAGTTAAGCCCCGCCACTAATGCAAATAGTGCATGGGTGAAAAGTTAAGCCCCGCCACTAATGCTAAGAGTGCACGGGTCAAAAGTTAAGCCCCGCCACTAATGCAAAGAGTGCACGGGTGAAAAGTTAAGCCCCGCCACTAATGCTAAGAGTGCACGGGTCAAAAGTTAAGCCCCGCCACTTGTGACCTATTTCTGATGACTACACAATTTGATATTTTAAACGCACGACTTAAAAACAAATACTTATCATTCAATCTACACCAAACCACACTTAACCACACCAAACCACACCTAACTACACAAAACCACACCAAATCACACCATACCACACCAATCCACACCAAATCACACCATACTACACCAATCCACACCAAACTACATCAAATCTCACCATAACATACCATACCAATCGACACTATACCACACCAAACAATACCAATCCTCATCACCAAACTTGAGTAAACCAATTTTATTTCACCTCAAAAGATGTAAAACGAAGATTTTTAATGGTCGTTTTCGATGTACATCAGGGGCGGAAATACAGTGCCGCCAGACCCCGCATTGGGGGGGGGGGGCACGCCATTTAGGGGCCCATCACCGACCATAATAAATTCTTTATAGTTAAAAAAAATAATTTTCTTGCATTTTTGACTTGACGGTAAAAGTTTTTGTAAATAACAAACAGATCTACTACAGTAGTGATGTTATACAGTAGCTAACACATGATGTTGCGTTAAAAAACTATATGCCTGACAGGGCGGAACTACAGTGGGGGGGGGGGGGGGGTGGGGGCACGCCATTTAGAGGCCCACAACCGACCATAATAAAAAAAAAAATTATAGTTGAAAAAAAAATTAATTTTCTTGCATTTTTTGACTTGATGGTTGTTTTGTAAAAAGATTACCGTAGCTGCGGTTGGATTATCTTCATTCTATAGACACCACACCACGCTCTTGTATATTGTTTTTCCATTGGTTTTTAAACCACTGTGAAAGCCGAATCTTCTTTCTCCCACAATCTAACTCAGTGGTTCCCAACCTTTTTCGAGTGGCGACCCCCTTTTATAAAAAGTAAGTGACCCGCGACCCCCATAGAATTAAAAAGCCGAAATGAAATTAGTATGGAAATTAATAAGCACTAAAATAAGATTTTCTAGTAGACTTTCAATATGAACTACTCTTGATAACTGTTTTAAAAGCATGAGTAAAATTGCATACTATTCACTAAACCTTCGTGGTTAAGTTTTTAATTTTTTTTTAAATTTGTTAACGCCAACCTATGTGATTATAATTATCTTAATTTTGTTTTTAATCGAAGAATAGTGTTGAAAATATATTCTCGAAAAGTCAATCAATTTCACGTTTGGGTATGAATGGTGAATACTACACCAAAATTGTGTCTGCAGTTTTTCATCTTACACGGAATCATTCTGCAAATCAAAGAATTGATCTTGTAATTCATCGGGAATGCTGGTAACATCAAGAGAAGAAGAGAATGGGTAATGCGTAAATGCAGATTCTTCTTTTTTCAGCTCAGAGAAATAGCGATGCAGTTCGTTTTCAAGAGATTCAAGATGCCCAGAAATCGTTTCTTTCAAAATTTTAATTATCTCACAATCAGATTCATCTACCACACCGCAGAGTTTCGCAAATTTACAATATTCCAAAGATTTGTTTTCTTTACCGATTTTGCAGCTTTGATAAAAATGCCCCGAGATTATCATGGAAAGTTATAATATTCGTTCATTTTCCCTGAAGCTTCAAGTTAAGCTTATCTTGATGTTCGAACATATCTGCTAGGTATGATACTCTCTCCAACCACTCTATGCCGTTTTAAGTATACCAAAAAGTCTTGTTTCCTTTGCACTCACAAGAACAATTTGATTTCAGATTTCAATTCAAAAACACAACTTACAACATTTCATTTGACAGCCAGCGTACTGTAGTGTAGAAGAGCAAAACCTCGTTATCTATATTAATGTTTTTGCTCAGTTCTTTGAAGGCTCCAGATTTTATATAATTTACGACTTATACTAGCAATGGACTCTTGATGTCGATTGATTAGGGCAGTGGTTAGGGAGCGAAATCTTTTCTGTTTTCTGAAAGCCTGATTTTAAGCAAAACATAGATGGCGCACCATCCTTACAAACCCCCACAGCCGTTCTTACCCAATTTAATCACCCAGTTTCAAAAAAGATATTTATTTTCTCCATGCTATCTTCACAAAAGAGCAACTGTTTTATCTTTGCTATCATCCGCATGAATATCGACACAGACCAGCAACTGCGAACACGAACTCACGTCTGTTGATTTATCAACTTGAAAAGCAGACAATGGTGAAAGCTTGATTTCAATAAAAAAATGTGTTATTTAACATTTATGTACATGCAGCGTTTGATGAGATTTTCTCCTATTGTTTTTTTTGTTTTTTTTGCTTGGCATTTTCTATCGCGACTTCATTTGACGCTTGCACTAATGCTGATGAAAACTTCCTGTTCGATCAAGTCTCTGGCGTTTGCAACTAGCTTCTTATCGACGAAAGAACTCCATATATTTTTTGGTGTGTTCCGAATGACTCGTCTCAAATGACGTTTTAGTTTTGAAGATTTCATAGATTCGTGACTGAGAACAACTTTGTACAGTGCGCTTTGTTTCTTCTCCTATTACATTTCCAGTGATGTTAATGAAGCCGAATTTCAAAAAATTCTTCTAAATATTTATGTTTCGTTTCAAATTACTAAGGTTTAGCATACCAGTTGGCGACCCCCAGGTTGGAAACCCGTGATCTAACTTATCAAAGATAAGCAAACGTTCAAATCACTTCCATGAATTATTTCCGTTTTTAAAATAATTAAATAGGGATGCTCATAAGCTCATTTTAATAGATTTGTACTTAACAACTTAAAAAGCAATTACTTCTCTTAATTATTATTTGTTTATAAAATACTTTCTAAAGAATGACATTGTATAAAAAGGAAATGTATTTAAAATTAATAATATATATATAAAAAAAACATAAAAATAAACATAACACGAGACACCATTACTTCCAGAAAGCTTTCATGTTTTATATTCTTTCGACCGACTAGAGTTCGGATGTCTCACGGCAGAGATAATATAAAACTGATTTTCACAAAACAGACTAATGTACTTACATATATGACATGATGTTGTAATTTGTTTTAATTGAAAAAAAAGCCATTTTTTTTTCCAAAACCCGAACAGGTCAGCAATGAGTATCCTATGTTCGTATTTTGTGTTTATATGTTTGTATATATATATATATATATATATATATATATATATATATATATATATATATATATATATATATATATATATATATATATATATATATATATATATATATATATATATATATATATAGGGGGGGGGGCTCTAAAATGTTTTTTTTTGCGGGGTGGCCCTTTTTTTCTAGTTCCGCCACTGATGTACATAGAAGATAATGATATCGATGAAAAACGAAAGATAGTCTCTCATTTCATTCCGTTACAGTTCTAGCATCTGCTTTGTTTTAATTGAACACTGTGACGGATAGTGGTCGATGACCTCTTACCCTTGACCTTTCCTTCCTGACGTAGAAGTGCCAGCTACCCTTAGGGAAATCTGGAGTTTCCGTAGCCTCGCTAGATATATTTTACACAGTAATTGTGGTGTGGTCTAAACGGTCAAGCGATGAGCTACAAACCTGAAAGTTGCGAGTTCAAATCCGCGTTCAAGTATGTAAAACATCCATGAGTCCACCCATCTCTGATGGGTACCTAACTCATGTTAGGGAAAGTAAAGGTGGATGTGCACAATTCTGACCACACCACACCTTTCCTTCATATTCCGAGTTCATGAAACACATTAATTGCTGGCTGAGTTAGTTTAAAAAAAAAGAAATTTGAACAAAGAAACGTGTTAGCACATAATTTTCGTCACTACATTCCTGCAACAATTTGTTGTATACATTGTTAAAACCGTATGTACCTCTATGAGATAAACCATTCTGTCAAGAGTTCCAGTGACCTACTATGTACTCATAAACCCTAGTCATCCAACAATGATCGTTTGATTTCAGCCCCCTTTTCATATTATTCTCACACCGACATTCTAGAATTCTATAGAGGGAACACCATTCTCCGTCAACTTTCATAACACATAACGGAAAGAAGTGGCAAGCCGAGTACCACAAAACGTAACGGATTTAGTCTTTCTAAGACCGTTTATTGAAAACCTCTCAGCATTCCGTTCTGGTTCATTAGTTTCAGAACTAGAGGTGCCCCGCTTGACCCGTTGTGTCTGATCCTATCCAACTCGGCAACTGTACTCAACTCCTGCCAGTCAGTTTTCATCATCGGAAAAACAATTTCCGAACAACGAGAATAGTAGCCTGCAACACAGTTTAGAGTGGTTTGATAAGTATGTAGAAGCATCACAGTTTAGATGGGTTCGTTAAATATGTTGCGAGTGTCACATACAAAAAATTCGCAATCCCTAGTGTTCTGTTAAATATGGTGGTGTTGTTACATATAGCCACGTCACTAGCAAAGGGGAGTAACTAAGGGCTCAGAAAGCACCGAGTTAAGCAGTCAACGGGATTGTCTACCTAATGCAGGGGTTCCCAACCTTTTTTTACTCTAGAGCACATTCTAAAATATCGGTAGGGTGGCGGGCACCACCTATTTTAAATCGACAAACTCCTTCCAGAGGCGTAGCGACCCTTCCCGTCACCCGGGGACAAAACTTTCGATTTGCACCCCCCCCCCCTCAAACTTTCGATTTGCACCCCCCTAAAACTTTCGATTTGCACACCCCCCCTCAAGCTTTCGATTTGCACCCCCCCCCCCTCAAACTTTCGATTTGCACCCCCCCCCCCCTTCCTCATTTTTTTTTATTTGCACCACCCCCTCAAACTTTCGATTTCCATCCCCTTCAACCTTTCAATAATGTTTATGAAAAAAATTCTGTCTCTGTCATAGTGAGAGGCGGGCACATACGAATCGTTCGGCGGGCGCCATGGCGCTCACGGGCAAGGGGTTGGGAACCCCTGACCTAATGTTTAATACAGCAATATTTGTCGAGAAAACTATGAAGTAAATAGCACACAACTACCGTGTTCTTAAGTCTTAATAATGCTATTTGAAATCTTTTTGTTGAGATAAAGAAGGGTGGTGTGGGTGATTGCAGAAGCCATTGCACCATATTACAATCCACCATACAGACAGAAGTAAAGTTGGACCTCAACTAATCTGCATATGCTTCCTCGTTAAAATTGTTGTTGTCGACTATTACATTTTTTTTACTATTAAAATTAATTATTGATCGTAATTAAAGATGATGATCCAAACACTTTTCCAAACACAAGTGGTTCGAAATATTAGTAAATCTTCATAAATAAAAGGAAAGTGTTTCTATTCTAAGTTCATTACAATTTCAGATCAAATGTTCAGTATTCAGTATAACCTAACACACTCATAATTAAGGAAAAGTTATGATGAATACAATGAGACACATCAAATCAAACATTTTTCCCTTTCAAACATCTATATCTATAGCAGACCTCCCATTTTTTTAAAAATCTATTTAATTATTTGAAACACTTAAAATAGTAATAATAATTTTTTTTTTTTTTTTTTTTTTTTTTTTTTTTTTTTTTTTTTTAAATATTAGAAAGGAAATAGAATTTACCATTTTTGTTCATTAGCTGAATAAAACTTTCTGTTTTTTAAATGTAAAAAAGCAATTTGTTGGACCTAAAGTGTATCTTCAACATATTTATAACGAATTCACTTAGACATTTAAGTAGAATTCAATACAGTATAGGAAATGGAAACTAACATTTAAATTCAACATTATAAATTATAAATAGAATTATTAAGGTTTTTAAAGTTTTTGCTTAAAAGCACGTTTAAAATTTACTTTTTGTTCGAATTAAATAATAAGTTGTCTCCCTTGCATGTTATTAAATTTACTCAAGGGATATAACTAATGTCAGGTGAATACATACCACGTAAAAATAGTATAGTACCCTTCAAACCCTGAGGGTAAATGGGGCAGGTGAAGTAATAATTCACCTGCTTTAGTGACCTCGGCATATGAAATGATAGTTTGGTCAGCACTATGCCTTTACTTTACTTTCCCTTACGTGAGTCAGGTACCCATCAGAGCTGGTTGGACTCAAGAACATTCGGGTTAGCAGACATATTCGAGTATCTGCCCCTCCTAGATATGCCAAGTAGACTTAATAAAACAGTCCTTTCTACAATCTATAAGTTGTGTTGGTATTTCGGTAAAACTTAAATCGTTGGTTGAAGCAGTTTTTTTCGGCCTTCTCTCCCCGCAGCACGTCCAAACTCCGACCCCCCGGGACAAAATAGAATTTTTATTTTTTATTTCCATATTATAACCTTTAGCCCCCATTTCAGTCGCATGTAAACGGTAAGCTTCCCCATCCAAAGCATTCGGGTTTTCGCAAATGTTGTTAGATTTGAATTTATAATGACGTCCCTGAGTTAACGCAGCTATAATGGGTACCTGCCTCACCTTAGAGTAATTAAAAGCTGCTGGGTATCACACTGAACATACACACGCCGGGGTCTCAGAGACAGATGAACTCTACTTCCTCTGCTACATGGACCACCATATTCGAATCTGTAACTTTTAAGGTTGGTAAAGCTCTAGTAAAATTAAGACTAGTGAAACGTATCCTAATTCCTAACTAATTGCTCTATAATTAATTATTTTAGTATAAGCCATGAAAAACCTTGTATTTAACATTCTAAATAACGTGTTTTCAAATTATTTAAAACTAAGAAAAATCAAGCTTAATTTTGCGTATAGCGCTTATAAACCTGTAGTTATAAATGTTTTTTTTTTCATTTTAATAAGCCATATATATTATTTAAAAAAAATGTAATTAACTTGATTTAATAAAAATAATCAGCGGTCTATTTATCCAATAAGTAAAATACAGTAACAATGTCTTTCATTTCTTAAACTGGACATATATTTCAAGAACCCCCCCCCCCTCCTCCCCCAACCCTCTACAGGGTGTGACGTGTTCCCCTGGCCTCCACACCGTGCTGAATGTTCCAGAACAGTCACGTCCACGGTGCCAGTATGCCCCCAGTCTCCACGAGACAAATGTTTACTCCAGATTATTTCTAACAAAACCCTCCCTGGTCACGTGTCTGGTACTTTTAGATGGCAAGATAAGCTATTAAGTAGATGGTCAAATTTCACTAAAGCATAGCGGATGGAAGCAGATAGTGTTGAAGGATCACACTAAGTGAATTGTAACTTTTAAACGTAGAAAAGAGAAAAAATAAACCAAGAAATAACACGTCATATTGGGATAAATATAGAATAACAAACGGAGATTTACTAAGAACAATATGTTGAAGATTCGCCTCAAATAACCGTACGTTTTCGACCAAAACATTTTTACCTTACCTGCAGGAATGTCCAATATCCAAGAAAGTATTTAGATAGTACGTCCACGGACATGTCTTACCTACTGGTAAAAGTATTGTTTCGATCTTTAAATTTACCTAATCAATACAGTTAGGTCAATGACGTCAGCTGATTATTATGTTTTCTATCTTGTACGCAAGGGATGTAAACACATTCCTCATGGTTGTATGAGGTTTTTTTTTTAGTAATCTTAAAAATTAACACTACATTAATCACAATATTTGAAATCGTTACATCAAAGAAAAATGATTTATTTGGTTTCATAACTGTCCAGTAATTCTAGATGTTGGTTCCGAGTTGATCGCGCTGGTTGTATTCTGTCAGGGTGGTCAATGTCACACTGTCATGTCACAATGTCACACTGTCATGTCACAATGTCGCAATAGGTTCTGTCAGGGTGGTCAGTATCACACTTAAAACATGTTTTCTAAAAATCAATTCTGTAAGCTAAATCTATTTTCCCTAATAAGGACAAGAGATGTCGCGAATTATGAAATTATTTTCAAACAAGCACTACCCACATTACATTAAGCACTATTAAGAAACCTCGCTGGTACTAGATACAAATAATTAAGTCAATTAAAGGGAAATCGCTAATCTCTTAAGTCTAGTAGTCTTGTATTTCACAGCTAACCCATAGTCTTTCCTTTCAAGCTATACTGAAACGTCGATTGTTAATACACACTTGATGTGTATTTCCTCCCATACAAATATAAAAATTATTTATTGGGTGTGGAGGGGGTATTTTTTAGCTTGTCTTACAAACATTGATAGATTTTTTTTAAAATCTTGATTACAATTGTATTCAAATAAATGACTAATATTATTCGCATATGAATAGAGCTTAATGTTTGTATTTGCTGTCTAATGAATTGCCCTCAGTTTCTAGAACTTTCTTTCTTCATCCAAAATCTCTGCCATGTATTCCTGTATAGATTTCTACAGATCGAATTATGCATTGACGAGCTGATCAATGACCTCGTCCAAAATTGTTTAAGTGAGTGCTGACCCCTTAACTCATTCAACTAATTTGTGTACACACCTGACCCCTCCGCTGACCCCTCTAGATTGTTTACCACGAATCTGACCCCTGCAATGACCCCTCTAATTTGTAAACACTAAACGGCCGGGTCGATGTCTAGACGGCTAAGATCTGAACGCCGGCTGCTTCAAAACTGAGATCAGATATCTCAAATAGGATGTACTGTATCTAGAGTATATTGATGTTTATCTGAATTTGATCGATCGATGTGCCACTTAGGATGATGTTTATACTACGTAGGATGATTTATACACTAAACTATAGGCGTAGCGAGGGTGGAGTGACGGGGGGGGGGGTTGCCGACCGCACAGGTTGGCACCATTTAAAGGGGTGACACCAACGTAAAAATAGCAAAATATTTATAGAAAATTAATGATTAATATGAGTTGGATTGTATTTTAAGAGCAAAATTGACAAGTGGAGGAAGGGGTGAAGGGGGTGAAACCATGACGTTAACTATAGAGAAAGCAATGTTACATTAAGCTGTATTAATAACCGACTATAGAAAAACACAGTTACTATTATTTGTGCAAAGTTTAGACCTACGAAAGGGGGGAAAGGGGCAGTCACCAAAGTTCGCCTCTAGGTTCCGCTCCTGATGACACCCGACCTAGCAACGCCACTGCACTAAACAATGATGTTTATGTTATTCATTACTTTGAGAAATACCACAGTATAGTATTGACTATAGCATAACCGAATACTTTATGGTAAAACATTTTACTTTGCGAAATGACCTCATGTGTTTATGCATAATTGAAGCGTTGGCCGGACTCAAAAATGCCCCCTCTGCCTTTTGTGTTACGTTATTTCATTAGCAAAAAACGACCTGTGAGGTCCACAAGGAGAAAACTGATTACTCTTTTTGGAGCCGCGCCAACTTTTAAAATAACCTCAGGTTTTTTTTAGCTTGCCACAAATGTCATGTGGAAGAAAAAAAAATTAGGAGTCGCAACGACCCACAACTCTTCAACCTTTGTCTAATTTCTTCCCCTGAACAAAACAGGTTGTCTTTACAAGTTTGGGTGGTACTGTAGAATGAATGTTGTCGCTTGAATTAGATTAGTTACATGCACTGCTGGATGGTGTGTGTTGTACTCTAGTTGAATTCTGAAATAAATAGATGTTTGTTGTTCATCGCCTAAAAATAGCTTGAAGTAATTGAATGAGAATTTCAAAACAACAATCGTATTCAGTCTTTATTATTATAAAAACAAATATTTTAAAATCATGAACGTGTAATATTTCAAATGTTACATTTTTAATTTTAACATTTTGAAATGATACTTCATTTCATGTGTATGTCTATAACATTTTTGTTTTCTAAATCCAGCAAATATGCAAACAATTTTAAATTATTTTTTCTATGTGAATTAGAGAAAATGACGCGTTGTTTGTCTATAACCTCTTAGTTTTTAGTGTATTTTTTAAAATCAAGAAAATCTGCAAACATTTAATTTAATCTACATTTTTATGTGAAATAGCAAAAATGACGGTCTGTGTGATCAATATCAAATGAAAACTGCTCGCTTACTTTTCATCAAATCAGTTGAACTAAAGTTCTTCTGAAACCTGATTCCTTTTCTCATAAGTTTTAACTCTGCTCAAAGCCGAAACGTTTACCCGAATACAAAAACCTTTTTTTCTCTAGATTACCGAGAATAAAAAGAAAAAACATTATTTAAACAATATTTGAACGTTTTCAAATATGACGCTGGCGGGTGTCATTTGGCGTGTTTTGTGAAGATACATTAAATTGTATTTAAATATCGCAGGTCTATTAATGGGATTGAGAAATAATCTAACTTTTAACATGATAATTTCATTACGATTCGACCAAGCTGAGAAAAAGGAATCTCCAAAACGCAGACATCAGGGTACATCTCGTTTATGATCGTTAATATAAACATTAATTAGTTTAATTTTTCAGTGACTTCTTTCAACAAAATAGCACACGTTTTTTTTTTTAAGTCGAAACTGCTAAAATTGTCTAGATCTCTTTTGAAAAAAATGGTTTTGGTATATAATTTTTTTTTTGAAATACAACAGGTCAGTAATATAAATCACAAATAATCTATAAGACGTTGTTGAAAATCGTCTTTTATAGACAACCTATACAATTTCTCGATGGTTTAAGTACACAGATGTGTAATTTATTACCCTGTACTTAGTTTGAGAACTGGCGTTGGAGTTCTCATCCTGCAACTTTTAATTTTAAAAATATTCCAAATGTACAACTGCAGTAATCAGAAGTAGTTTTTTTTCCCTAAACATCTAAAGAAAAAAATAATAAATGGGAGGGTGTGGTCGAATAGTAGAGTGTTAGCCTGCTAAAGCGAAAGTATTGAGTTCGGATCCATGGCTAGAGTTGCCCCCAACTATAATGGGTACCTGACATACGTTTGGGCTAATAAAGGCGGCTGGGTATAGTGCTTTATCTATTAATATTTCGAGGTCACAGAAAACAGAGAAAATCTGCTTCTCCTGCCCCGTGGATCTCTAGACCCGTAATGGAATTTTACTTGTAAAACTAAGCAGTGGAACAAACTTGAATCAAGCAAGTCCCACTTTAATATCGCTGTAACTAGCGTGTGTTTCTAACTAATGACGCGTCTGTACGGGGATTC
The DNA here is from genome assembly GCF_028476545.2 of Physella acuta. NCBI lineage: Eukaryota > Metazoa > Mollusca > Gastropoda > Physidae > Physella > Physella acuta. The sequence goes on along the minus strand of NW_026732729.1, from coordinate 274,241 downwards.
CCATAGACACATTCAGTGCCGAACACAAGACGCTAATAAATCGTCTGAGATCTCTAACTCTGATCCCATAAAACCAACATACACGGGGCCTAAACTAAACGGTTCATGTCTTTACCCTAGGGCCACATGGGCGAACACGCTGGGAAAGGGTGGGGGAGGGGTAATTCAGAAATCTAATAATTGTATAGGCCCCCTACACATACGAGTGAGTTGGCCTTAAGATAAAACACGTTTGTATTTACAGGTTTTAAATCCTCAGAATATATATATATATATATATATATATATATATATATATATATATATATATATATATATATATATATATATATATATATATATATATATATATATATATTACTTTAGAAACTGCTTATTGTACGATTTTGTGTTTAAAATCTACAGTCACAGCCGTGTATCATTTTTTAACTTAAATGTAATAACACAAATTATCAAAGCTACGTAGAGATCCACATATATTGGTTTTTTTTGGAAAAGAGCTTTCTGTTTTTAGCAATATTTCAGTTATGCAACATATTCGCCTGTTTTGATCTTATTACCCGCCCTCCATTTTTCCTTGCTTTAGTGTAATTAAAGGCTAAGTTATAATTGCTTGTAAACGTCACTATATTTAAAGTCACGTTTCAATTACATGACCTAATCTAAATATAATCATATTTATCGGGAGGTTTGACCTATTTAAAACCAGAAATGTAGAACGTTGATTGGCCGGTGACTCACTAATTAGGGTCGCTCATTAGTGAACTTAACAAGGCGTGGTGAAGGTATCGGGTAGATCGTTTAAGGAAACCATATCTCTGTCTGCGGGGAATGGTCTGGGCATTGCTGGCGTAAATTTGCAGGTGATTGAGAAGGAAGCGAACCACTGACATCTGTCAGTGACGTCTGTCAGTGTCAGGTGTCGGTGTGGTTCTCTCTGTCTGGTTAATTAGTCATTTGTCTAAATTAGTCGATTTGTCCTTGCGTCTGGTCAATAAGTCATTTGTCTAACTTGGTCATTTAGCACGAACACTTTATCAGCGTAGGACAAAATAGCCTTGTTTGTGTGTTGTATTTGTGTGATCTTCATATTAGCGAATGTTTTCTGGCTGCTTGCCCATGAACTCTAGCGAAGATTAATTAACCTTATTCTGGAATGGTGGTTATACAGCCTATACTATTGAAAAATAATTAATTTAACATCAATATTGAAAGAGGATTTTCCAGTGATTAATTCAGCGTCTAACGTCTATAAAGACATAAATATTTAAATAGTGTTAAATATTTAGTCATTAATATTAAACAGAGATTACTTAGCCATAATTATTGTACACAGGTTTGCTTGTCAGAATAGATTATACTGTCATGAAAATTGAACAAGATATATTCATATATATATATATATATAAGTAGTATATTAGGTCCCTTTTGGAGCGAAGGCGCAGGCGCAGGCGCACCCAGGATGCGCAAAGGATATATAGGAAAATACTCGGATGCGCAGGGGGATGCGCAGGCGCAGCCTGGGACAACGAGATATAGTAAAATACTCGGGATGGGGATGGGGAGCCTGGGACAACGAGATATAGTAAAATACTCCAGGCGCAGGCGCAGGCGCAGCAGCCTGGGACAATAAGATATAGTAAAATACTCCGGATGGGGATGCGGATGGGGATGGGGATGGGGATGCGGATGGGGATGGGGAGGATGCGCAGGGATGCGGATGGGGAGTAGGTCAGTAGGTCAGTAGGTCACCACCGGTGATCTTGTGACGTAATCAGTGACCTTGTGACGTAATCATTGACCTAGTTACGTACTCATTGACCTAGTTACGTAATTTTAATGAGTTTTTTAATGAGTTTGAATTTAATTCATTTGATTTTAATTAATTTTTATTAACGAGTTACGTAGGGGATGGGGATGCGGATGGGGATGGGGAGGATGCGCAGGGATGCGGATGGGGAGTAGGTCACTAGGTCAGTAGGTCACCGCCTGTGACCTTGTGACGTAATCAGTGACCTAGTTACGTAATTTTAATGCGTTTCTAATGAGTTTTAATGAGTTTTTTAAATTTTAATTAATTTTTGACCTAGTTACGTAATTTTAATGTGTTTTTATTACGTAATTGTTTAATTTGTTTGATTTAAATTGTTTAATTACTTTGTTTATATTGTGTAATTTTTTATCGACTAGTTACGTAAAAGGATTATTTTGTTTATTTTAAATTTTATTTTTAAATTTTTTAAATTATTTTAATTAGATTATTAGTTTGATTTTAATTACTTTGTTTATATTGTGTAATTTTTATTAACGAGTTACGTAATTTGATTATTTGTTTACTTTTTAATTAATTTTTTATTGAGTAGTTACGTAATTTGATTTTAATTTTTTTTAATTTTTAAATTTTTTAAATTTTTAAATTTTTAATTATTTTAATTAGATTATTAGTTTGAAATTCATTTTATTTCTTTGATTTTAATTACTTTGTTTAATTTAATTACTTTGATATATTTCTTTTCTTTGTTGTTTAATTTGTTGGTTTGTTTATTTGGTTGTATGTATGTTTTAAATTCTCCCCTACAACGAACGTGTACTAGAACAGTCTTTGTATACCAACCTTTAACCAGCCGTGCAACATGTGGTACTTATCGATCCGCGATCCTTTGTTCTTGTCAAACAACGGGCGCGTTAATATTGATTTGCAGCTACAGGCCCGTCACACCTAATTAATTTGGTCACGCATCGTGGGTTTATGTGTTGTTCGCCGAAGCGAACACAGCAGGGGTCCCGCGTTTAATCTAAAGAGCTAAGTGGTTAACCGCAAAGCCAGCGTTAAGTGTGGGAACATCTGTTACCATGACACGCGCCGCGTTTTTATTTATTTGATATATTCTTTTCTTTGTTGTATCGTGTTTAAAATAAAAAGACTGACACTATCGTGTTCTTTGTATAGGGGTCATTATTGACAGCTGTTACTCAATATCCCACCGTTTCTCTCGACTACAAACATACATTAACAACACATGTTACTCGCTAATGGCACCCGGCACGTATCGATTCACCACCAAAGTTTTTCTTTTTGTGAGGGACCGTACACGGTCCGAGTTAATATTGGTCACACCCACTGGACCATCATCAACTTGATAGCCCCCCTAATTAAATTTTGACACCCGTCATTGATTAATGGAGGGTTCACTTAGTACCTCTCCGCGACGCACGTAGGTCATTATACAACAGCTGTGTAATATCGATCGCACCCACTGACCATCACACCTAATTAAATTGCTTGTTTAATTTGTTGGTTTGTTTATTTGCTTGTATGTATGTTTTAAATAAAAGACTAAGAGGGGGAGGGAGGGGGAGGGGGAGAGGGGGAGTGGTGATGGGGGTGGGGGTGGAGAAGAGTGGGGTGGTGGGGGAGAGGGGGAGGGGTGGTGGAGAAGAGGGGGAGTAATGGTGAATACTCCCAGCCTGGGACAATGAGATATAGTAAAATACTCCCAGCCTGGGGCAGACGGAGGGGGAGGGAGGGGGAGGGGGAGAGGGGGAGTGGATTTGATTTTTTAATTAGTTTAATTTTTTAAATTTTAATTTTGTAATTTTAATTTATTATTTTTATTAATTTTTTATTAACTAGTTACGTAATTTGCTTTTAATTAGTTTGATTTTAAAATTTTATTTGTTTATTTGTTTAGTTTAATTGTTGTTTGTATGTTTTTATTTATTTGATATATTCTTTTCTTTGTTGTATCGTGTTTAAATACATGTACACACACACACTCACTCACACACACTCACACACACACACACATGCGCGCGCGCGCGCGCGAAATTCATACTAGTTCGGTAAAGGCGGAGAGAACTTATAGGTATACATTATCATGGCGACAACAAAAGCAACCCTTATTTTATTTACATGAAAGCGTGTTTTCCAAAAAGTGTCACCAGGCCGTTGCCATTTTCGCAGCGGGGTTTATTTTAAGTGCACCTTGTGCACGTTTGTTTACATTTTAAAAGACGTGTCGCGTGTCTTCCCCACATGTCTTCCCTAATAGAGAAACGAGAGCAAAGACAACTGTTCTAAAATTAGAACAACCTTGTTTACAGCCACGAGTATCGTCCCTTGTGAAAAAAATTCGCGTCAGAATCCTTAACTAAACAGTCAATTTCTTTAACAAGTTAAAAATAATTTAGGAAGTCAAGGGTTAACAACATTAGACGCCACCGTTTTTGTTTCCTGTGACGACAAGGCACAATACACTTTTGTATTTTATGTCTCAAGTAGAGGGGTGGGATATTTTTTCTTTTTAAGCGTGTTGTAAACAATGGGTAGAGGCGGCGATTACTAAGTAAGAGGGGAGAGAACGTGACTTGCATCGCGATATTTGAAAACATGGCGATGTTTAACCTCAACCAAACAAGGCAATGAACCTAGAAGGAAGACGAATATATATCTTAGTCTTGCAGCAGATTACCTTCCCATGTTCGCTTTAGTATTACAGTTTTCATCAAACTTCTTTTTTACTTGAACTTCTTTAATTTTTTAAGAAAGTTTACTTATACATATTACATTACGTCTAATGATAATTTTTTATTTTTACCACTCATGTATTTTGTTTTTCTATATCTTACATTGTCATCTTAATTTTTTGATCACCTTAGTAAAAATTTGCTTAAGATTATAAACTTCAAGTTTTAAAAAACAACAACGTTATAGTACGTCGTGCCAAATGACACACCGTTTAAAATGTCTACATTTAAAGTTCACCAATATAATGACGTAAAAACTAAATATGATATGACGTTAGCATACATATCATTCAATCTAATCACTCTAAAGTAAAAATCAATAATTTTTATTGATTAAGGGGCTGGGGGAGTTATTTTTATTCGGGTGCCCAGGGAAGGTTTGGAGTTGGTTGGGACAGATTTTATACACGAGTCAGTGACGTTTTCACCGAGGCAGGGTTCGAAGCTAGACCATGCATGTTTTGGAATTGTTAGGGGTCGAGTCTATAGTAGGGTCGGGGGAGTTTTGTTAACACAGAGGGATGTTTCGAAGTTGGTACATCCATGTTTTAGAATTGATAGGTAGAGAGTTTATACGAGAGTCGTGGGAGTTTTCACCGAGGTTGGTTTTGAACTCGGACCATGGATGTTTAGGAGTTGGATGCGGTCGAGTTTACACTAGGGACGGAGGTGTTTTGGTTACACCGAGGGTGGTTTCGAAGTTCGTACATGCATCCTTGGAATTGTTAGGGGCCGTGTTCATACTAGGGTCGGTGAAGTTTTCACCGAGGTTGGTTTTGAACTCGGAACATGTATGTTTTGGAATCGGTAGGTGTAGAGTCCATACTAGGGTCGTTGAAGTTTTCACCGAGACAGGTTACAAAGTTGGTACATCCATGTTTAGGAATTGTTGGCAGCCGAGTTCATTCTAGGGTCAAGGGAGTTTTGTTAACACCGAGGGAGGATGCAAAGTTGATAACAGGCATGTTTAGGAATTGTTGGCAGCCGAGTTCATACTAGTGTCGGTGAAGGTTGGTTTTGAACTCGGAACATGCATGTTTTGGAATCGGTAGGTGTAGAGTCCATACTAGGGTCGGTGAAGTTTTCACCGAGGCAGGTTACAAAGTTGATACAGCCATGTTTAGGAATGGACAGGGGTAGAGTTCATACTAGGGTCGGTGAAGTTTTCACCGAGGCAGGTTGCAAAGTTGGTACATACATGTTTAGGAATTGTTGTGGGTTGTGTTCATTCTAAGGTCGAGGGAGTTTTCACCAAGGTTGGTTTCAAAGTTGTTACATGTATGTTTAGGAATAGATGAGGGGCAGAGTTTATACGAAGGTCGGAGGTGTTTTGTTAAAACCTAGGTAGGTTTCAAATTTGTTACAGGTATGATTTGGAATTGATAGGGGTAGAGTTTAAACTAGCGTCGGGGGAGTTTGGGTTTCACAGAGGCGTGTTTCAAACTTGGTACATGGATGTTTTGGAAGTGATGGGGGGAAGAGCTTATACTACCGTGGGATGGATTTTGTTTTCGCCTAGACAGGTTTCAAACTGAAACCATCCATGTTTCGGAGTTGGTTGGATTAGAGTTTACACTAGAGTGGGACGGTCTTTGTTTTCAACAAGACAGGTTTCAAAGTTGTTACATGGATGTTTGGTACAGGACTGTTTTGTAATCGGTGATGTAAAGTTAAACTAGGGTCAGGGGAGTTTTCAACGAGGCTGGTTTCGAAATTGGGCCATGAATGTTTCGGAGTTGGATGGGAACGATGTCACTTGTAACAGTAAACGAATACAGATACAAGTTTGTCTGTTACTTTGTCCTTTGTCTGTCCAAGTAATAGTGTGGGTAGAGGTACGGTCTGTTTATCTAGCGGGTGTTTAGGGACGGGGGCGAGGGTGCGGACAAAGTTGTCGATGTAGGTAGGATGCAAGAGATATTCAAGGTGAAGGGCGAATAGTGATAAAAATAACTCCCCCAGCCCCTTAATCAATAAAAATTATTGATTTTTACTTTAGAGTGATTAGATTGAATGATATGTATGCTAACGTCATATCATATTTAGTTTTTACGTCATTATATTGGTGAACTTTAAATGTAGACATTTTAAACGGTGTGTCATTTGGCACGACGTACTATAACGTTGTTGTTTTTTAAAACTTGAAGTTTATAATCTTAAGCAAATTTTTACTAAGGTGATCAAAAAATTAAGATGACAATGTAAGATATAGAAAAACAAAATACATGAGTGGTAAAAATAAAAAATTATCATTAGACGTAATGTAATATGTATAAGTAAACTTTCTTAAAAAATTAAAGAAGTTCAAGTAAAAAAGAAGTTTGATGAAAACTGTAATACTAAAGCGAACATGGGAAGGTAATCTGCTGCAAGACTAAGATATATATTCGTCTTCCTTCTAGGTTCATTGCCTTGTTTGGTTGAGGTTAAACATCGCCATGTTTTCAAATATCGCGATGCAAGTCACGTTCTCTCCCCTCTTACTTAGTAATCGCCGCCTCTACCCATTGTTTACAACACGCTTACAAAGAAAAAATATCCCACCCCTCTACTTGAGACATAAAATACAAAAGTGTATTGTGCCTTGTCGTCACAGGAAACAAAAACGGTGGCGTCTAATGTTGTTAACCCTTGACTTCCTAAATTATTTTTAACTTGTTAAAGAAATTGACTGTTTAGTTAAGGATTCTGACGCGAATTTTTTTCACAAGGGACGATACTCGTGGCTGTAAACAAGGTTGTTCTAATTTTAGAACAGTTGTCTTTGCTCTCGTTTCTCTATTAGGGAAGACATGTGGGGAAGACACGCGACACGTCTTTTAAAATGTAAACAAACGTGCACAAGGTGCACTTAAAATAAACCCCGCTGCGAAAATGGCAACGGCCTGGTGACACGTTTTGGAAAACACACTTTCATGTAAATAAAATAAGGGTTGCTTTTGTTGTCGCCATGATAATGTATACCTATAAGTTCTCTCCGCCTTTACCGAACTAGTATGAATTTCGCGCGCGCGCGCGCGCATGTGTGTGTGTGTGTGAGTGTGTGTGAGTGAGTGTGTGTGTGTACATGTATTTAAACACGATACAACAAAGAAAAGAATATATCAAATAAATAAAAACATACAAACAACAATTAAACTAAACAAATAAACAAATAAAATTTTAAAATCAAACTAATTAAAAGCAAATTACGTAACTAGTTAATAAAAAATTAATAAAAATAATAAATTAAAATTACAAAATTAAAATTTAAAAAATTAAACTAATTAAAAAATCAAATCCACTCCCCCTCTCCCCCTCCCCCTCCCTCCCCCTCCGTCTGCCCCAGGCTGGGAGTATTTTACTATATCTCATTGTCCCAGGCTGGGAGTATTCACCATTACTCCCCCTCTTCTCCACCACCCCTCCCCCTCTCCCCCACCACCCCACTCTTCTCCACCCCCACCCCCATCACCACTCCCCCTCTCCCCCTCCCCCTCCCTCCCCCTCTTAGTCTTTTATTTAAAACATACATACAAGCAAATAAACAAACCAACAAATTAAACAAGCAATTTAATTAGGTGTGATGGTCAGTGGGTGCGATCGATATTACACAGCTGTTGTATAATGACCTACGTGCGTCGCGGAGAGGTACTAAGTGAACCCTCCATTAATCAATGACGGGTGTCAAAATTTAATTAGGGGGGCTATCAAGTTGATGATGGTCCAGTGGGTGTGACCAATATTAACTCGGACCGTGTACGGTCCCTCACAAAAAGAAAAACTTTGGTGGTGAATCGATACGTGCCGGGTGCCATTAGCGAGTAACATGTGTTGTTAATGTATGTTTGTAGTCGAGAGAAACGGTGGGATATTGAGTAACAGCTGTCAATAATGACCCCTATACAAAGAACACGATAGTGTCAGTCTTTTTATTTTAAACACGATACAACAAAGAAAAGAATATATCAAATAAATAAAAACGCGGCGCGTGTCATGGTAACAGATGTTCCCACACTTAACGCTGGCTTTGCGGTTAACCACTTAGCTCTTTAGATTAAACGCGGGACCCCTGCTGTGTTCGCTTCGGCGAACAACACATAAACCCACGATGCGTGACCAAATTAATTAGGTGTGACGGGCCTGTAGCTGCAAATCAATATTAACGCGCCCGTTGTTTGACAAGAACAAAGGATCGCGGATCGATAAGTACCACATGTTGCACGGCTGGTTAAAGGTTGGTATACAAAGACTGTTCTAGTACACGTTCGTTGTAGGGGAGAATTTAAAACATACATACAACCAAATAAACAAACCAACAAATTAAACAACAAAGAAAAGAAATATATCAAAGTAATTAAATTAAACAAAGTAATTAAAATCAAAGAAATAAAATGAATTTCAAACTAATAATCTAATTAAAATAATTAAAAATTTAAAAATTTAAAAAATTTAAAAATTAAAAAAAATTAAAATCAAATTACGTAACTACTCAATAAAAAATTAATTAAAAAGTAAACAAATAATCAAATTACGTAACTCGTTAATAAAAATTACACAATATAAACAAAGTAATTAAAATCAAACTAATAATCTAATTAAAATAATTTAAAAAATTTAAAAATAAAATTTAAAATAAACAAAATAATCCTTTTACGTAACTAGTCGATAAAAAATTACACAATATAAACAAAGTAATTAAACAATTTAAATCAAACAAATTAAACAATTACGTAATAAAAACACATTAAAATTACGTAACTAGGTCAAAAATTAATTAAAATTTTAAAAACTCATTAAAACTCATTAGAAACGCATTAAAATTACGTAACTAGGTCACTGATTACGTCACAAGGTCACAGGCGGTGACCTACTGACCTAGTGACCTACTCCCCATCCGCATCCCTGCGCATCCTCCCCATCCCCATCCGCATCCCCATCCCCTACGTAACTCGTTAATAAAAATTAATTAAAATCAAATGAATTAAATTCAAACTCATTAAAAAACTCATTAAAATTACGTAACTAGGTCAATGAGTACGTAACTAGGTCAATGATTACGTCACAAGGTCACTGATTACGTCACAAGATCACCGGTGGTGACCTACTGACCTACTGACCTACTCCCCATCCGCATCCCTGCGCATCCTCCCCATCCCCATCCGCATCCCCATCCCCATCCCCATCCGCATCCCCATCCGGAGTATTTTACTATATCTCATTGTCCAAGGCTGCTGCGCCTGCGCCTGCGCCTGGAGTATTTTACTATATCTCGTTGTCCCAGGCTCCCCATCCCCATCCCGAGTATTTTACTATATCTCGTTGTCCCAGGCTGCGCCTGCGCATCCCCCTGCGCATCCGAGTATTTTCCTATATATCCTTTGCGCATCCTGGGTGCGCCTGCGCCTGCGCCTTCGCTCCAAAAGGGACCTAATATACTACTTATATATATATATATATATATATATATATATATATATATAAACATATATTTATATATATAATTTATATATATATATATATATATATATATATATATATATATATATATATATATATATATATATATATATATTCTTACTTAAAGGGAGGGATAGATGAAACAAAGGGAGAGAATGGAATCAGTTTCATCTAACATCCGACTGCCATTAGAACATCTCTTTTGTTCTACGACTGTCTGAGTCTTGGATTACCATCCACTCCTAGCTAGGCTCAGTTTCCAGTGTCTTCTAATTGATTGTACTAAATGCTTTATCCCACGTCTCGCGAGAGCTTGTAACTCAGCGTTATGTAAACAACAAGCGCGGCCACGTTGTAGAACAGACCAACTCAAGTTAGTGCAAGCACGCGACTCGCCCGTTATAAATATGACGTGCTTGAGTGATGGGACCCAGAAGTCTTGAGATGGGTTCTTAGCTTTGTGTCTGCTAATCGTTCCTAGGTCAACCCAGCTTAGATTTTTTCTTAACGTGAGTAGGGGGACACTAAAGTATGATGGCCATAAAGCTGACAACAACATCCAAGACTAAGACGGACAACAGTGTTTCTTGCAGTATTTTTTTCTCATTGGGCAGGGGGGGGGTGGCATTTGATACTTGTGGGGAGGGTGGAGGGGGCGGATTAAAATGTCGGTGAGGTTTAGGCGGGGAGATGTTTGAAAGATACACTTAGGGCCATAGAAAAAAGAGATGGTTCTATCTATTCTGTTAGGTAGCAGAGATGAAAAGAGTAACCTTATCTCTCTTTCTTACACCCTGCAACTATCCTTTTATGTAAGTAATTATATATATATATATATATATATATATATATATATATATATATATATATATATATATATATATCTTTTAACAAAATATCCTCTAACGCTTCTAAAAGAAGCTGGTTGCTCTCTTCGTCGTACAAAAAATAGTATTGCTACCTCTTAATATGAATTTTAACTTAGAGATTAAAACTATGGCATGTTATATTCTACTTAATTGTTTTCACTTTTCTCACATGCATCGGTATTAAATCAACAACGTTTTTTATGGCCCCGTCTCTCCTTAACTTTTCTATTTCTTCACCACATCAAACCTGTAACAAACGAATCGTGTATTAACAATTAGATTAGCACCCCACAAATGTCTGAACTGTCTCGCACAAAACCCACCCAAGCGTGGAACTGTGTTGAAATACTCCCAACCGGTCGATTGATTTTGATTCGATTGTTCCAGCACCCGAAGAGATCGTGCGTGAGAATTTTGGCAAGTCTGGTCTAGAACTGCAGGCTTTGTTACGGACTGACGTCGGTCTTTTACAATTCGACCCGTCTGGATTATGGTCTTGTTGGATTTTATTCGTTTTCGTAATAATCACTGGATTATCTCATGGTTGGAGAATTTGAGTAAAAAAAAAAGACGCAATGCTGAAAGACAAAATTATTGGTCATCCAGTTTTCGCATAGAAGATTTAAAAGTAAAATGTAATCTTGTATTATCAACTACATCTCTTCAGGTGGAACAAGTTTGTAATTTTATTCGTAAAACGTATCAATGATAATGCTAAAACTAATGTGTACACTTACGTACACAAGATGTAAAAAGGGAGGAATACTTGTGTAGGTGATACACCAAATTTGTTTGAAATCTTGTAAACTTGGCGTCACAATTATGTTCTAATAGTCTACAACTTAGAACATGTCAATCCTTGATTCTAGAGATTAACAAATGTTCCAATTATATACATGTTGCAGACCGGACGGTGACGCGTTCAAAGAGACTGACACAACAATTTAGTTAAGTCTTCAATCAAAAACATAATTAAGATAAACCAAACCAAAAGTAGCAACATACATATTAGATAACTCGAACTAGTATCTCGAACAATACAATAATTTAATAATTATAATTATTAATTTTAATTAATTATATCGATAACAAAGCTAGATTCTTAAAATTAATGAACGTATTCAAAAGTTGTGTATAAAAAAAATTAAGAACGTTACCTTTCTGTTTTTCTTGTAAAATTATTATTGCTTTTTAGATTACCTATAACACAATAAAAATAATAAATATAATTATAAGTTAATCTAAAGAATGATATGATAAAAATTATTCTGAATAATATTTGAAAATCATATGGTATGACACTAACGGCGTCGCGGACAGTAACGTAAATTACAAAAAAAAAAAAAAAAAAAAAAACCAAACCAGTCAATGTAAAAAGTCGACTACAGAAAAACAGAAAACAGAAGTATCAGTAGTAGACGGCTGAGCAAGGCACAAGAACTTGACACTTGCCAATGAGACACCTGCTGGTGGTAAATAATTAACACCTTCATTTCCTGACTTGTCTTTTTTTAAAAACCAGAACTAGACATGTCTAAGCTTAAACTGTGTTATATATGTGATTGAAATGTTTGTGAACTCGTTTGAAAATCTGTTTTAGTAATCTATGTTAGCCTTGAGATATTGCAATTGGTTTTCTTTACCAATATTTTATTTGTAATGTATTTTACAATGTCTAGTTAGAAATAAAATCCATTTAAATGAAAACAACGAACACACTCGTTTTCCTTTGATAATGATGGTTACTTTTTCTATCATCTGTTTAAACTACCTTTTTTACTGTACACAAAAAATACTTGTCTTTTTTTAATTATTTTTTTTTACTAATAAATGGCTAAATTTGATAATGAGAGCAATATATATGTTACTTGCCTGAAAACACACCTCGTGTCTTTTATTTCAACTATGTTATTTTACTCACAACTGTCTTATTTAACTAAAGCATGTAACGTTGTTTACTTTGGACGCCAGTCGGTGTCACTAATGCCGTAGGAGGTTACTGAAGCGTAATCAAGTTAAACCACTGACGTCCTAATTTAGCAACATCAATCTAACCGTACCTCGAGAAGACTAAAAAAAACTGGGGTCGCCCCGCGGCGGTCGTCGCGCAGACGATAGATCAAACACCACGTGGTAAGGCTGAAGTCCACTCTGGGTGTTGACCATGGAATCAAGAGGGTGATTGTTTCTCATTGATTCCTCGTCTGCCCGGGAACTCTTCACAAGTGAAGGCGCTTTTCTTCGCCTATCAATATTGGCCGTTATCCTTTTGGGAATATTTTTTTTTCTTGTGTGGGCGTTAAAAGAAAAGAGCAACCATTACTAGCAAAATACATCGTACGATTTGGTTTTGAGCATTTTATCTTATATGAAACCATATATGTATTTTATATAATCTGACGTATGATTAGTTACTATGTGTAACAAATACATCTGGAAATATAATGTACTTTGAACGTTAGACACAAAGAAAGATGATTTCATCATATTTCTACATACGCTAAACTTAATGCATGACTGAGTTCAAAACTAAACGATAAGTACAATCTAAAATACTAAAATATAATCGAAAAAAACTAAAAGATAAGTATAATCCCAAGAAAATAAGCCTAATCCCAAACCTGTGGAGTATTAAAGCAACACAGACGGGCTAATATCGGTACAATAAGTTATAATTTACAGAGCTGAAGAAACCGCTAACCCTAAGTATGGCGACAAGAGAACTTAACTCTTTTAAAGCTGACTTCCATCGTGTATATGTAAACGTTACAACAGGTCACATATGTCATGAACTAAAGAAAAGGATAATTTTAAAAAAATATTCTTAGTTGAAAGCCTTTTACTAGTTGATATAACGCTTTCAACCTCCTTTCGGGGTAGGAAAGATGGTTCAAATAACAAATCTGAAATTGCAAGATCTCTAATTATGAAGAAAGTAATTAAAAGTATTATTTAACTTTTCCAGACATTTTCTAAACCTGAATTCTTTAAAAAAATATTTATATTTGGGTTAGTTTTTAGCATAGTTTGGTTCGTGATACAAGTTTCGATTTGTTTTAGTGATTAGATTTAGAGAGTTGAGAATGTATTCGCTACAATTTAAGTCTATGGTTAAGTTTAGAGTTTAATCTGGATTGGCTGAAGCCTTGTTAAAAAAAAAAAGTAAGTTTTTGTTTGCAAATTTAGGGTGCTGTTTACCCTACAGTTTACAACGTGCAGTAGTAGAATTACCACATTTTTCAAATCTGCTTTTTTGTTAAAGACTTTACGACGTAAAGAATTTATAGTTTGAATCTGAGTCTTGTTTCCGTTGATACTCATAGTTTAACACCGAACATAAATCTGTGACAGCTAAAACATTGCACATAATTTATCTGTTTCACTTCCGTGTGTAGATATCTTTGACATGAATCTGATATGGGCTTTGTATGTAGTTTTTAATTATACTCGATCGTAGACATACATTTTTACTAATAATTTACTTATGTTAGTCTTTCATGGTCACGAATTTATAACGGGATGTTTACATATACCTACAATCTTAATTTACTTCTGATTATAGTGTACATTCGTCTTCCAGGTGATACGTGCATATACATATAATCATAATCTAATTCTGTATGGCGTGTACATGAATCTTTGAGGTGATACGTGCAGATACCTACAATATTAATTTTGTTTTATTTGTAGTGTACATGCTGCCAGGTGATACTTGCAGAGACATATAATCCTAATCTGATTCTGTTTATCGTGTACAGGGATCTTTGATGTGATACTTGCAGAGACATATAATCCTAATCTGATTCTGTTTATCGTGTACAGGGATCTTTGATGTGATACTTGCAGAGACATATAATCCTAATCTGATTCTGTTTATCGTGTACACGGATCTTTGATGTGATACTAGTAGTATATTAGGTCCCTTTTGGGTCGGTTTTTTGGCGGAGCAGGGGAGGCGCAGGCGCAAAGGTTATATAGCAAAATACTCGGAGCAGGATGCGCAGCCTGCCGCAGCCTGCCGCAAAGACATATAGTAAAATACTACGCCAGCTGCCGCAGGGTGGGTGAGCAGGATGCACCGCAGGCGCAAAGACATATAGTAAAATACTACGCCAACTGGGGTTGGCGGAGCAGTGAAGGGTGAGTCACCTTTTGGTGACCTTGTGACGTAATCATTGACCTTGTGACGTAATCAGTGACCTTGTGACGTAATCATTGACCTAGTTACGTAATTTTAATGCGTTTTTTTAATGAGTTTTAATGAGTTTTTAAAATTTTAATTAATTTTTGACCTAGTTACGTAATTTTAATGTATTTTTTAATTAGTTTTAATGAGTTTTTAAATTTTTAATTAATTTTTATTATCGAGTTACGTAATTTAATTACTTTGATTGTATTTTTATTTTGTTTAATTTGTTTGTTTACTTGTTGTTTAATTTAATTACTTTGTTTATATTGTGTAATTTTTATTGACGAGTTACGTAATTTGATTATTTGTTTACTTTTTAATTATTTTTATTTTGTTTATTTTTAATTTTATTTTATTTTATAATTAGTTAAATTATTATTAACTAGTTACGTAATTTGATTTTAATTACTTTGTTTAATTTAATTACTTTGATATATTTCTTTTCTTTGTTGTTTAATTTGTTGGTTTGTTTGAATGTATGTATGTTTTAAATAAAAGACTAACACTAGCCGTGTACTTTGTGAATAACATCCATTAAAGATAACGATCAGCCACAGCTGTTACGTATCGACCCGCCCGCGAAGTTTTCTCACCGCTACCCGTTTTAATGGGAATGAATTGATCGCACCCACTGGGCCATCACAGCATGATGTCCCACCTAATTAAATTTTTGTTATGCTTCACCGAGTTTCCCCCGAGCGGTTTGATAGGTCATGATGATTTATGTGGGTTCGCGAAGCGAACACTGCAGGGGTTATGGTAATTATCGCAAAGCCAGCGTTAAGTGTGGGAACACCTGTTACCACGTTAATCGATTTTTCCCCCGGTTGGGTCCCGTGCTTTTCACTAACAGTTATACGGACAGTATCATAGGTTTTTTGTTTTCACCTAGGCAATGTTTTGTTGTTGGTTGGTGTAGAGTTTATACCAGGGTCGGTGAAGTTTTCACCGAGGTTGGTTTTGAACTCGGACCATGCATGTTTAGGAATTGCTAGGTGTAGAGTTTATACTAGGGTGGTATGGTTTTGGTTTCACCATGGCTTGGTTCAAAGTTGATACATGTATGCTTTGGAGTTGGTAGGTTTCAAACCTGCCTCGGTGAAATTTTCACCGAGGCAGGTTACACAGTTGATACAGGTATGTTTTGGAAGTGTTAGGGGCCGAATCCATACTAGAGTGGGAAGGATTTTGTTTTCACCGAGTGATGTTGGTTCACGGATGTTTTGGAAGGGGTTGGTGTAGAGTCTATACTAGGGTCGGTGACGTTTTCACCGAGGCAGGGTTCGAAGCTAGACCATATATGTTTAGGAATTGTTAGGGGTAGAGTTCATACTAGGGTCGGGGGAGTTTTGTTAACACTGAGGCATGTTGGTGCATACATGTTCTTGGAATTGTTGTGGGTAGAATGTATACTAGGGTCGGTGAAGTTTTCAACGAGGCAAGATTATTTGTCTTTACAAGTTCGCTTTGTGAGTGTGTGTGTGTGTTTGAGTGTGAGTGTGTGTGTGTGTGTGTGTGTGTGTGTGTGAGTTCATACTAGGGTCAGTGAAGTTTTCAACAAGACAGGTTTCAAATTCGGTCCATCCATGTCTTAGAGTCGGTTGGTGGATGGTTTATACTAGGGTCGGTGAAGTTTTCCCGATGCAATATTGTTTTTGTCTTTACAAGTTCGTTTTGTGATTGCGTGTGTGTGTGTGTGTGTGTGTGTGTGTGTGTGTGTGTGTGTGTGTGAGAGAGAGAGAGAGAGAGAGAGAGAGAGCTTTTTGGTTTGAGTGAAAAAAGTTTGGTTTGCGGTGTATAACAGACACCGATGTTTTGACTGCGTAGGATTTCAAAGTTGGATGGGAAAGTTGTCACACCTTTTAATCAGCTATTACAATAAATCACAAAAGAGCATTTAAATGTATATAAAAATTTTATTTACTTAAAACAACTCCTGTGTGTGTGTGTGTGTGTGTATGTGTGTGTGTGTGTGTGTGTGTGTGTGAATGTGCAGCCCGTACAAAAGGACAGTCTGGATAATAGCGTCGATGTTCTTCTTCTACCACATCACCCGTTTCCCAACCCCCCAACGTATTCAAACAGAAAATACACTTGACAAGGTCGCCAGGTCCAATGAAGATAAAACCATTTTTAGCCAAACTGATAGGGTCGACCGGGTAGAAGTCGGACCAACACCCTGAAAATGTTTGCAACCTTTCCTCCTCATCATGGAACCTGAAGTCACTGTCCCTGTCAGAAGCTGGGTTGGGTTGTGGTGGTGTCTCATCAAGGGGTTCAATAAAGGTTCCACCTATAGGTCGCTGTACAAACACTCTCTCATAACCTAGATTCATATCCCCTTGATTAGTCTCATGAAAGGTATTGATCATCTGTACAGGATACAATCTCACTTCATCTGGTCCAATATCAAGACCCGTTTCCGTTTGATCCGACATTCCCGTGCTCTCACTGGAATCCCATCCACAGCACTGAAGACAAAAACATTCACCGGACATGGTATAGGGTTCTTATACGGCGGTGTTTATAGTATTCCCTGAATACCACGCCTGGGTGGGCTATCGATCAATGCCGTAAAGAGCTGTTTCCAACTCGGATCCAGTATTTTAAATGGTTGATTTTGATTTCAGTCATGCCTCTTATACAGGATACCGAGTTACATAACTTTCAGGGACAAGTAACAAAACAATAACTCACATCAAAAATTTAAAAAAGACCGTTTATATCATAAGTTTTTATTGAATAAAAACAACCCCATCAGCATACCGTCATGGTTCTGTCTTATTTACATATTTACATTAAAGTCTCGTTAAAGTCATGGTTGGTAAACTAAAGGTTCTTATATGTCTAGGGGAGATGTTGTCACATTGTCTGCGTCTACTCGTCTTTTAATGTAAAAGTAAGAAAGTGAGTTTCTGTGTTGGGTGTAAGTATATATCCCCGTGTTGTATGCTCTGAACCCTGTGTTTGTCCCACCACTTGGTTCCTTTGTTGTGAGGACCTGCATGAAAGATTCTTTGCCTAATGTGTTGTGATTTTTAGATAATCCTTTGGTTGATGTTTTATTATACTCGCCAAAACAGTGGTACGTCTTACTACATAAAGATACCATCCCATCCCCTTCATATTCTAATTTAAACAACCCCGGTGTTCTTTTTTCATAAATTTTCCTAGCCCTACACCCCAGACAATGACTATCTACCGTGCCTTTGCCGCTTATAAATTGTGGTCTATGTGAGTCGCATACTTCTGAGGGGAACCATTTGTCGTAAATGTCAAAAAACTCGTGTTCTAGTCCCGGTCTTACGGCTTTTAACAAGTCATCGGTACTTAAGGCTAAGTATAAACTGTCAGTGTCCATCTCACATAGCTGAAAGTCGGTTCTATCTATATATTTGTCTATAAAGTCATAATAAAATTCTAACATCCTAAGTTTCGCGTACTGATAAACAAAAAAGCCTATCTGAAGAGGGAGATCCCAAACTATCTTCTTTTTTAACGTTTCTACTTCGTAAACAGCGTCAGTAAGTTTTGTCTTTTTTTTAAATCGTGGATTATTAATACAATTCCCTAGATCCCTATCACTACAGTAGGTCATGTCCGCATGTCGTGTTTTATCCGTCAAAGTTTTACCGTATGCCGCGTTTCCTAACAATTTCATTGTTTCACTAGTTATCGCGTATTTGTCGTCTATGTCCCCCTTTCTTCGCGCGTCTGAAACGGTATCCCCAAATGTCTTAAAACATGCAACCGGATTATATTCAACGACTTGATAAATTTTACTGACTACCAACCCATGATTTAAATACCACTTTAAAAGGGGGGTCGCTAATAAAATTTTCTCCCCTGTAAAGCTACCGATTAAAGTCCGTCTACCGCTAGTTAATAAGTTGTTATCGATCGCGTATTGTCTCATAAACGGTCCGATGTCATCGCGCGTAACGTCCGTATTTTTAAAAATAGGTGTCATCTCACTAAAATGTTCTCTTAAACTATCCGGTACTTTAATGTCGCATTCTATCAGACCAAAACACGAGTCGTCTAAAACAGAATCGATGATCTGTTTTTCAGTCAGGGGCCATTTCTTACCATAGGTCGGTGTCGGTGTCTTTTGTGATTTGTCAATAGAGTTTAAATAGTCTTTAATAGTTGGGTTCATTTTTTTCTGGTTCCCCCACTCACATTCCCACATTTCTACGACTTTAACGTCAACAGTATCTGTAAGGTACTTCGTAATTTCGTTTGTCTTTTTAAATAACTCAGTCAAGGGTCTGTTACTAATGGGGTTTACTGTTCTGTCTTTAGTTAAAGGGCAGTCAGGGTGTCCATGAAAGAGGCAGCCATGGAACTGATAAACGGTTCGAGTGTTCGCGTCCCACCCGTCTACTCTTATATGGCGAGATCCTAAGCTAACTTCGCCCCCATTAAACGCGGTTTTTAAAGTTACCCCCTTTGTTTTTGAAACCCACGATAACCACTGAAAGGCCTGTTCCCCATAATGATTCGCTTTACGCGGTCTAAACCCCTCCTCACTATTTCTAATAATCGGAAATCCCGTCGGCATTTTTTGCATTAAAGACCATAAATAAAGCGCGTTTGCGTCGTACCCCTTAATTGCCTGTACCACCTTATTACTATTCCCCCTAATGAACGTTTCACCCTTTTCGTGATGTCTATGAAAAATAATGGAGGGGCCCCCTACGATATTATTTCGGATTGTTTTATGTAACTCTGATTCGCGCTCGGAACACAAAGAAAAAGAAACGTTTTTGGGAAGTGTTTTGAATAAGTATTTTAAGGTTACCCCCGGGACAGAAATCGCATCTTTAAAAATATCAACCCCTAAATTTTTGTAAAAATTAGTTTGCTGCTCGAGCGCTTCGATAAACGGTTTTACATCGATATTGTTATACCAAATAAGATAATCTTTAAACGTTTGCATCCCCTTCTCTACCCAAATTTGCCTACACGTCGCGTACTCCTCGTCTGAAATGTTACAATTTTTTAATGATGAAAAAAAGGCCGAACGCGGAGGTAAAGACGTTTCTTCTAAGACGGCTAAATTTTTGACATATTCGTACGGAAAAAAGCCCTTGGTCTCTTTAACATTATATGCGGCGAGGT
The DNA here is from genome assembly GCF_028476545.2 of Physella acuta. NCBI lineage: Eukaryota > Metazoa > Mollusca > Gastropoda > Physidae > Physella > Physella acuta. Next base: position 254,093 of record NW_026732729.1, on the reverse strand, counting down.
ATTTACTATAGCTAAACCCCGGTGCTAGATAATTAACTATATCTAAGAATTTTAATTTATTTGTTGATATACACATAAAATTATTATTTCTTTTAACTACATATTTAAACGGTGTTTGTTTATCTTCTACGTCGTCTTCATCATCGTTACAACTAGATCTAGGTCCCTCCTCTAACCCCTCTTCTGTGTTTGAATAAGCTAAAAAGTACTGAATAAAATACGGCTTAACGAGATTTATATCATATTTTCCTGAATTAAACCCTATAACCGGCATTTGTCGCAAATACTCGTCTAATCTACCGCTAAGAAACCTATCAAACCCTTTGTCGTTCGACTTATTATCACTACCCCTAGCTTTAGGTGGAAATAACTTCCTGATTTGCTTAAAAACAGGCTCGAACTGTTTTTTCAAAATGCCATAAGCTGCCTCGGCGATTATGTGGAGTCTGTCAATAACTCTAGTCACTAATTCTTGAGGGTCACCAGTCGAAATAAAACAGATGGGTTCGAGGAACCCATCTACGTTTGAGGCTACAGAGCAAGACAAAGGCACGTGTTTGGCTACGCTTTTTGTAACTCTACCTAACGTGGGTAACTCGGTATGGTCGAAATAGCATTCGAAATCGTAAGTTGCTCGGAAGGGATAAACAAAGTTACTATCTACATCTAACCCATAGGACGCTAAAAACTCCCAGATTGTTTGCTGTGTCTGATAAACCCCTCCCTTATACCTATCTACGGGTTTCCCCCCATTACACCCTTTCACGTGTCTGTTTAATTGTTTAACGGTGGGCCATAATTTGTTACACACAGAACACGCGAAAGCGTGACCCGCCCCACCTATATTATTAATGTACATAAACTGTTTTTGAAAAAATAAAAGATACACAGTCTCCCTAAACCTATCACTACTTCTAAGTTTCGGAGAAAGGCTCTGGTTTTCGTCAAATTCAAAAATCTCAATATTTACACTAAAACAGGACTCTAAGAGGGGAATTTCGACCAACCTAACCCCGCTAAAATTATCCAAGGTCCCGAGACCTTGGTGCGCTTGCCACTGTTTCGCGAGTTTTAATGTTGGCTTTCTAAGATCTTTTAAGGGTGCTCCTAAATGTGTGGCTAAACATCTAAAAAAGGAAAAATTGTCTGTGTAGGGTTTTAAACTCGAATCCTGTTGTAACATGTTAATGGCGTGATTATGTTTAATAAAGTTAGGAATGTCTGTGAGAAGGGATGTGGGTAAAGGTTTGTCTGTGGTCGTGTGTAAGTCTACTGCATCTCCCCTAAGGTCGTCTACAGGAAAAATAGTGGTGTGTGAATTAAGGTTACTGTCATTGTTAGTCTTTACGCGTTTGTTGTTTGATATGTCGTCATACGTCGTGTGTCGTTTTAAGGAGTTAGTGTTGGTCGCAGTGTGGTCTGTTTGACTCGCTGTTGGGAGTTGGACAGTATGTGTGTCGGTCACAGATGTGGGTTGGTGTGTTTTTCTATCGGTCACTAATGTGGGTTGGTGTGTTTGTCTGTTGGTCGCTGATGGGGTGTCGCTTGGTGATGTTTGGTTGGTGTGTGCTATTTTATAGTGGTTCGTTAAATTACTTAGTCTTGTAAATACTTTCCCGCATGTTGTGCAGGGATGTCTTTGTCGTCCGTGTGCAGAGTCTTGGTGCCTTGTCAAATCGTTTCTGCGGGTGAACACTCGGTTGCAGATCTCGCATGAGTAACGGGCCATGGTTGGTTGGGTGGTAGGTTGGGCGGCTTCCATTATTGATGAAGTGTCTAGTAGTCGGATGACTGGGTAGGTCGCTGACTGTAGAATAAAAATAAATACATAAAATAAAAATCATAAAATAAAAATCATACTTAAACCAAAATTAAAATGAAACGTACCTATGGGTTTGCACGTCTAAGCTGAACGTGAAGTTAACTGTAGGTGGAGATCCGAAGTGGTGTTGTTGGATGTAGTTGGATCTATGGTTCAGTGGATGCCTCGGGGATGGGTAGGTAGCTCAATAGGTTCGCTCGATGGTTAGTCTGTCTCGTAGGGTCGGTTGTACACTAAAAAGGAATACAGTTGCCTACTTATTTAGATACATAATTTTTTAAAGGGTATTTAAAGGATAATTCATACTATTAACCTTACCTCGGTGTACGATACAAAATTAAAGTTAATACCTGTGACTACTTATTTAATAAGATTTGATTTTAATGGGGTTAGCGCCCTTAAAACAAAAGTAATATTAACCTTACCTTTAATAGAATAAACACGCACAAAAGATGTGGTCCGTGTAGGTTTAGGTGGATGTGATGGTTGGTAAAGCTGGCGTCGGTTTAGTCTCAGGAGTCAACAGAGGTCGCAGGCTGGATAAGTCGCGGTGAAGCTTGGTGTGAAGTCCAAAGTTGAAGTGATTAGAACACAATTTTCGCGGTCATTTATACGGTTGGTCAGCGTAATTACACCACCAGCTGTCGCACAACAGCTGTTGCATAATGACCTAAGTGCTTCGCGGAGAGGTACTTAATGTACGTCGTTAATTACCATGACCCGTCAAATCGAGCGGGGGAAAATCACTGATGCATAACAAAATTTAATTACGTGGGACATCATGCTGTGATGGGCCTGTAGCTGCGATCAATATTAAAAACTTTGCTGGTGAATCGATACGTAACATCTGTTACCACAGTTAATGTGGAGACGCGCTTAATGGCTCGCCTTAATTACCATAACCCCTGCAGTGTTCGCTTCGCGAACCCACATAAATCATCATGACCTATCAAACCGCTCGGGGGAAACTCGGTGAAGCATAACAAAAATTTAATTAGGTGGGACATCATGCTGTGATGGCCCAGTGGGTGCGATCAATACATTCCCATTAAAACGGGTAGCGGTGAGAAAACTTCGCGGGCGGGTCGATACGTAACAGCTGTGGCTGATCGTTATCTTTAATGGATGTTATTCACAAAGTACACGGCTAGTGTTAGTCTTTTATTTAAAACATACATACATTCAAACAGACCAACAAATTAAACAACAAAGAAAAGAAATATATCAAAGTAATTAAATTAAACAAAGTAATTAAAATCAAATTACGTAACTAGTTAATAATAATTTAACTAATTATAAAATAAAATAAAATTAAAAATAAACAAAATAAAAATAATTAAAAAGTAAACAAATAATCAAATTACGTAACTCGTCAATAAAAATTACACAATATAAACAAAGTAATTAAATTAAACAACAAGTAAACAAACAAATTAAACAAAATAAAAATACAATCAAAGTAATTAAATTACGTAACTCGATAATAAAAATTAATTAAAAATTTAAAAACTCATTAAAACTAATTAAAAAATACATTAAAATTACGTAACTAGGTCAAAAATTAATTAAAATTTTAAAAACTCATTAAAACTCATTAAAAAAACGCATTAAAATTACGTAACTAGGTCAATGATTACGTCACAAGGTCACTGATTACGTCACAAGGTCAATGATTACGTCACAAGGTCACCAAAAGGTGACTCACCCTTCACTGCTCCGCCAACCCCAGTTGGCGTAGTATTTTACTATATGTCTTTGCGCCTGCGGTGCATCCTGCTCACCCACCCTGCGGCAGCTGGCGTAGTATTTTACTATATGTCTTTGCGGCAGGCTGCGGCAGGCTGCGCATCCTGCTCCGAGTATTTTGCTATATAACCTTTGCGCCTGCGCCTCCCCTGCTCCGCCAAAAAACCGACCCAAAAGGGACCTAATATACTACTGATACTTGCAGAGACATATAATCCTAATCTGATTCTGTTTATCTTGTACAGGGATCTTTGATGTGATACTTGCAAAGTCATATAATCCTAATCTGATTCTGTTTATCGTGTACAGGGATCTTTGATGTGATACTTGCAGAGACATATAATCCTAATCTGATTCTGTTTATCGTGTACAGGGATCTTTGACGTGATACTTGCAGAGACATATAATCTTAATCTGATTCTGTTTATCGTGTACAGGGATCTTTGATGTGATACTTGCATAGACATATAATCCTAATCTGATTCTGTTTATCGTGTACAGGGATCTTTGACGTGATACTTGCAGAGACATATAATCTTAATCTGATTCTGTTTATCGTGTACAGGGATCTTTGATGTGATACTTGCAGAGACATATAATCCTAATCTGATTCTGTTTATCATGTACAGGGATCTTTGATGTGATACCTGCAGAGACATATAATCCTAATCTGATTCTGTTTATCGTGTACAGGGATCTTTGATGTGATACCTGCAGAGACATATAATCCTAATCTGATTCTGTTTATCGTGTACAGGGATCTTTGATGTGATACCTGCAGAGACATATAATCCTAATCTGATTCTGTCTGTCGTGTCCTACATGAATCTTCGATGTGATACTTGCAGATACTCACAATCCTAATCTGATTCTGTCGTGTACAGGGATCTTTGACGACATTGTGAAGAACGAGACGGCCATGGCGTACCGCCACTTCCTGAGCATCATCCACACCCCACCCACCGACCCCAACTACAAGGCCTTCGAGGAGACGGTCGACGATTACCTGGAGAAGCCGCCCTTCAACCTTGTCAACATCTACAAGCTAGACAAGAAGCGGAACGTGAGTACACACACGGGGAGTTATCTTTTCATGAGTGCTCACACGGGGGGGGGGTATCTTTAGATGAGTGCACGGACAGGGGGTTATCTGAACGACGAAATTGTTGAGTTAACTTGAGGAAAACATCTTTGAGTGTGAGACTGATTATGTGGAACATCACGTGATAGATATTGACGTATCTAATACATGGCAGGAAATTTTCGGTACACATTAGCATTAAAAGTGTATTTTTCTTGTATTTTGAAGAAAGGAGATGACGTTAATTTAACAAACATTGACAATGTTTACTCATTCCCCTCAAATTTGCAACGATTTACACATTTTAACTTTTGTATAAAGAATCGTTAGAATTTTTTTTTTCTCTAACTGTAAAAACTGACCAATTTATTGTTGATTGGACTACATTTGTACCCTTGTATGCCGAGGTCATTGAAACAGATGAATTCTACTTCATCTGGCCCATGTGTCTCTAGCACAAACGGCAAAATGTGATGACGATAATGTTGAAACTGCTACTAATACGAAATATCAGCAAACGTTGAAACTTCGCTACAGTACAGTATATTAACCGTAGTTACAATAACCTGGACTACCGTTACTTAATTTGATTCTATTATTAGTAACATGTTTGTAATTGTTGCATTGTGGGAACTATTTGTACTTTTAAATCTTGAAGCGAGTTCTAAATACGAAAAGCTATCATAAATGGGAAATATGTTCACAAAAATCAATTTATTTCGAAAATGTATATTATCTCTGGCTAACGAGATTTTGCATTATAATAAGTGATAGAACGAGACTTACAAGCGTAAAATACTTTGTGAACTCTAAAAATCTTTGTTTACTCTTAATTACCATAGTAATACCGAAATCCAAACATATATCATTGGAGGTTTGTTAGCAGAGATAAAATAAAACTGATTTTCACAAAACACACAAATGCACTTATACTAAATTCATGATGTGATGTTGTACTTTGTTTTAATAGAAAAATATATCATTGGATAATCGTGTAAACCTGGATACCATTTGATTAAGTCGAGAGCCACTGCTTAACCATGACTATTCGAGTGTCGTTGATCTACCGTTGAATCGCGGTACGTCTAATCTATTACCGTCAAACCCAAGCGGGAGAAATCCTCAGATGATTGAAAGAATTAGGTCAACGCCTGATTTATTTTTAGATCGTGGGCAGTGACCTAGATTTGAAGTATAGATGAAGCATGCTCTGGGGGAGCTGGAGGAAATCAGAAGTTGGAGATCGTACAGTTGTAGGGGAACTAACGGGTCTTGTAATGGTATTTGACTCGTTGGACGGTGCTCCGTGGATATCGTCTTGTTCGGTGGGAGGCCGAAAATGGAAATTAATTGCCGTTCGTTTTTGGATCTCTGTAATCTTGTTTGACGCGTTGGTCTGGTGTAAGTTATCGATATCTTTACGGACTGGGCTTCACGAAATGAAGATTTACCATCTCAAGATATATTGGTACTGAATTAACTAATTTATTTAGTAATAGAAAATCTTAAAGAATATTTTGTCAGCTGAACTGTAATAAATAATTTTAAAAATTATTGATACTTATTGCTTAACATTTGATTAATATTTATTTATCATTGATCAATATTGATTTATCATTGATTAATATTTATGTATCATTGATTGCAAACCATGAAAAGCAAACCTCAAACTTAACGTGATATATTTATTTAAATCTCTCCATCTAATGTACAAAGTAATCTTAATCTATAGACCAGACACACGACTAACCCTTAAATTAATAATACTACTAATTCTAACCTTAAAAAAGGTATTGACCTACCTAAACTTCAATCCAGATATAACCCTGACTCTAAAACCTCACAACTAATTAACTACAACAGCACCTTCTTGTAGTTAGATAGCATGTGGTTTGGCACCACGACAGTAAAAATACATGTACTGTAGCTAAAGAGAACCTGATTTACCTTGCAGATTCTACCAGAGGCCGCTTACCTGTATGACGCAGTAATGATCTATGCTCAGGTGATCCACGAATTTATACAAGAGGGACGGGACACTAGGGATGGTAGGGCGATCATAGACCGTATCAGAGGACGCTCGTACAAAAGTAAGCTCACTCTCTCTTTCATGTACGTATAACTATATATGTATATATATATATATATATATATATATATATATATATATATATATATATATATATATATATATACACATGTAACTTCTCAATACATATTACCACTGACGTCATTTCCAGGCGCGTTCGGCTACGTCAGCAGGATCAACTCATGTGGTGACGCCCTCGGCAACTACTCGGTGATCGTCTGCCGAGCATTGAAGGACGGCGGTTGGCGGATGCACCCGATTGGCACCTTCCATCACGACACAGATTCCAGCGAGATACCTGTAAGTGACTTAGAGACCTTGCCCGTGTAGTTGTTACAAAATGTGTTAGCATCTGTTTCCATTAGGCTTTACATTATTTCTCTGTTAACATCAGTAGCGAACTCAATACGATTACTTTTTTTTCATCCGTGAATAAGAAACACCGATAAAGGACTATATATAATTAGGTTAAAATGTTGCTTATCAACTTTATCTATTGATACAGCGATTTCAAAGTTTAGAACTAAGTCCATGGTAAAAGAAATGATAAAGATAAGTATAATATAAAGGCCTTAATACGAATATGATATGATATGGATAGGGATTTTCAATTTTTTTGTATTAACGACATATTTGTGACTGAAACCAATCATGCAGTAATGAACCTAATATAGTATTAGGTAATCATTTATAGTATCATTATGTCATAGACTACCCCAATGGAAATTTATTCCAGAAGTTTCAGTTCCACCAAGACGAGAGCATGCAGTGGATCAACGGCCAACCCCCACCAGATGAGCCAAAGTGCGGCTTCAAGCATGAGAAGTGTATGCCGCCTAAATGTAAGTCAACGTGAGCACGTTTTGTTTGACCAATCACGTGCAATATTTTAAAATGTTTTTAGCATTCACTTTCTTCAAACAGTCTGGCTGTATTAATAATAAGTATATGGGAGTAGACACTGCAACTGAAATATAATAAAAGAAAATGTGTTTCGTACTTTAAAAGGCACAACTATTTTAATTATAGGTCTGTGTATATCTACGCCTATTTGCAAAATGTACTATGTACAACTAAGGCAAATACAACTGATGGCTTGTTTAAAAAACGTATGGGTAAATCAAAACAAAATGTCTAGACTTTTAAATTGTTGGACATATTAGACACAATGATTTGACCATTATAATGATTAACTGAACTTCTTATTATCGTTAATTTCTTAATTGGAAAAAAATCCCCTTCAACAAAATTTAATTATTACGAGTCAACTATTTATGCACCATTTAGACCGTTGACTCCGATTTCAGCCTGCTTTTCTTTTTGGATTTGCTTCCATAGCCTCTGTCCAAACAAAAACAAACTACAAGGCAGCAGTTGTTTGATTTTGGAATTGTCTCACCTGGAACAGTTGCTGTCCCTAGCTATCGAGTCTCATGTACCCGGGGTTTCGAACTCTGGACTTTTCGGTTCAGCTACCATGAGCTTTAACAGCTCAACCTCGCCTTATACTCACCTGACTAATGACTAACTCCCTGCATCTAAAAATTTCATCATCAAAATTTTGAAACCACGTTACGAATTGTACTATTTTTTCCAACAGCCTACACGTACGAGATCGCCGGGGGCTTCACTGGGGGTATCATCTTCATCAGCATCATCATCGGATACATCTTCTACAAGTAAGTTTCTGTCATTGTTTATACAACTCTCACTAGTAATGGGAGGGGGGGGGGGGGTTACCCTCATCACAGTTTCTACTATGGCCGATTTCATATTACATAAAGTAAACACGATATTGTTTGATAAAGACGGTTGGATTTGAATACGATTCGAGAAAATATTCCACCGTTTTCCTAAAAAAACTGACAATTGAAGCATGCTGCCCAGTTGTGATGATGTTTGGTTGTCTGACCAATGTTTTTGCCATCAGGATGTACAGCAAGCAACAGGGGCTATCACTCCTGTTTGTCTATACTCTATACGGTAAAGTATGTAAAGAGTCCTCTTTAGACCTAGCGATCGATTGGGCAGATGAAGTAGAGTACACATGTTACTTGACATTGGCATTTGAAGGGAAAGTGTGGTCAGGATTTTGCCCAGCCGCCTTTACTTTCCTTAACACGGGATAGGTACCCATCAGAGCTGAGTGGACTCTTAGACGTTCTACTTCGCTTCTACGGTAGAGTTAGTCAACTGTCGCCCGCCATTCGCAGATTTAACCCCAGCTATCTTCTAAATCTTACCATGCTAGGCCTTAACCTATTCACACGTTATATGTTTATGCTCAATCATCTTCTGAATAAAGTTATCGCGATAAAAAACATGTTAATATCATGAAGCTTCGTTTTATCTCTTTGATTTAAGCAAACTGACGTTGAAAAGATGTATTTATTTTTATTAAAAAAAACAAATTTAGATGCAACGCTAAAAAATAACCATAAATATGTTTCATTCATCAAAAATTACGTCATCTCATGTAAATAATGTCACTTTAACTCTGCATAACCCTGAAAGAGAGAGGGATGGATGGGGGGGGGGGGGGGGTACACAGTTAAGATAGCTGTGTTGCCATCAATGGGTCCAGATTTTAACCGAGATACATGACGTCATAGATTTAAATACATCCCATCAAGTTAATTTGATCAGTACGGCGTCTTATGATTTATTAATCATGGCATTCTAAAAAAAAAAAGTCAACATGTCGCATGATCAAGAATGATAAAAATTACCTGTACAAGATCTAGAACTAAATACATTTAATGTAGCCTTTATGCCTTTATTAACCCCATACATAAAACATAATATCAAGCGAGTTTTTTTAAAAATAACAAAAAAAAAAAAAAACAAGATGATTTAGTATTTAAATTGATTCATTAAAATGTAAAACCTTCTAAAAATACATTTAGCTTTCTGTTCATAAAAATACGTATAGATGTTTTTGATAAAGTGTATTTCCCTGGGGACAACTTTGAAAAAATACGTTTACAAAATCAATAGATATTTGATTTAATATTCAAGAGTATTTTTTGTGTAATCAGAGTTTCTTCCAGGCATCTCTTCGCCCCCCCCCCCCCCCCCCCAACCGAAAACCATCCGCCCACTCAGAAAACTTAGTCCGCCCCAACCCCCCCCCCCCCCCCCCCCACCCTCCAATCCCGCGAGAAAAAAGTTGGTATACATGATACAGACGGTTGAGTCAGCAGTTTGACCATAAATGACGAAACGCTTTTCACGACAATAGGGCTGGTAAGTAGGTCACCAATCAGTACTATGGCTCATGCAGGTTTTATTGAGCCTGAGAACTGGTTAGTGACCTAATTACCAGCCCTATTCATACCTCTCCCTCCATTTACACCCATTATCATACACATATTTTCCGTAAATGCCTTCACACCTCAGCCTACAACCCACATTAAAATTTAAGATTTTTTTTAAATATCGATTTTTTAAACTATATTATTCAGTTTATATTACAATTTACAATAAAGTGGAAGTGAACTCCTGTAAACTTTCTCGTATATTCAACTTTTTAACATAGAATACAATCGCGTGTTTTTCTTCAAATAATTCTGCCGGCGACATCGTGTGTTTGATAGTAGGGGAAATCGTACTCGTACTTGAAAATGCTTTTAAATACAATTAATTATCAATACAACTATAAATATTTTTTTTAAATATAAAAATACATTTGGCTTTAATTTTGGAGCCTCCTCTTTGCTCCCCACCCCCTGCCCCACCCCACCACAATACGCTTTGGAGGACCGGTCGAAATGTTATGTCAAAGTGTGAACGTGTTACGTGCCCCATATTTGGCTAACATAGGGGAGAAAAAAGTCACAGAACTGTTTTAAAAAATTGAAGTTTCGCCTATATTTTACATACATTTTGTGTAGTGTATATTAATGTTTGCGGAAGAGCGTGGTATAGTGAATGATTTTAAAAAAAGATAATAGTATCATAGTTACAGTATATTTTTTGTACAAACCAAACATCAAGGCAAAAAATCACATAAATTAAATTCAAAATTTAAAAAAAAAAAATATCGTCGACGTTGCCCCCCCCCCCCCCAACGACCCGGGCCTCCCCGCAGTGCGGGGTCTGGAGACACGGTAGTGCGTGGTACCTATATAAATCGCATGATTAACATTAATAACAGCATGGGACGGCGTGGTCTTGGGGTGGAGCGAGTGAATACTAAACAGAAAGTCTCGAGTTCGAATGCTGAGTCAGTGGCTTGGCATTGTACTGTCCACCTCATCCCATCACATAAAACACATGAACCTCTATTTAAACTGCCCACTGGATCGCTAGGTCTAAAGAGGAAACTATAATTTCACCATAATGGGCATATTATATATTTTTTTTATTTAAATAGCATGTAAAATTATACAAATATTTCAAACTATGTACTGATTAACAGAAGAAAACGCGAAAGTATTTAAAATAGATTTCATGTTTGAAATTTAAAGTTTTCATAATAACAATATGTCTATGACGTTATCCAACCTTAGATTTACACTTTGTTTTTACTTTCAAGAAAAGTAAAAACAATATTGTGTTATTAAACAATGTTTTTAAAGTTGCAGAATTATTGCATATAATGCTGATATTATATATATAACAAATTAAATGACACCGATTAAAGGGAAACAACCCGTAACATGAGTTACTAGGTTTTTACTTTCTCGTATATACGTAGTATAGAGAAAGTATTGTAATCGTGCAAAAAAAAAATCGAGATTTTTACAAATCTCGACGTTTTACACCTCACTGATACGGAAAAACATAATTTTGCAATCTTGTCCGTATGTCTGTGTGTGTGTGTGTCTGTCCGTGTGTGTGTCTGTCCGTGTGTAAACACGATAACTTGAGTACCGTTACAGCTAGGTTGATGAAATTTCATATACAAGTATTTTATCAAAATCGTAGATCCGTATCAACTTTTGAGCGATTTCCGATAACCGGAAAAGGTACTTTTCTTACTTTGAATTTTTTAAAAGCCTATAACTTGAGTACTATTTCAGATAGATAAATGAAATTTCACATGTAAGTAAAAGATCTAATTCTCTACCTTCTGTTAAATTTTGAGTAATTTCCGTTGACTGGAAGTAGTAATTTACGCTACTTCCGATTTCTCAAAAAACTAATGTAAATTTTAAAAGTACTAATAATATTGCGCACTATTATGCGCTTTTTTTATTTGCGTTCACTTGGTGTGCAATTAATTTGTCTACGAGATTTTATTATATTTTTAAAACTTTAAGTATTTAAAATGGATTAAAAATCATGTCTATAGCCCGAGTTTCCATCCCCTGTTATTTTATATAAGAATATTCGAGAAAGTTTAGGGGAGATCACTCCCGGTTTATTTTTTTTAAATTTATTTTTTCCTATAAAAAATATGTATCCTTAAACTCCGCTTTATGGAAACATGTTATGATAATATTAAGAAGTAAATTTTATGATTATTAATATTCAAAATATGCCTGAAGTTAGAAAAAGAAAATCGAGGGTACCCTGATCACCATATTCAAGCTATACCCATGCTCTTTCTACCCTAGCCTTACCCTAACCAATTCTGCAATATACTAACATACCGTGCACCAAGGGGTCTTCCATAAATGACGTCACACTCATAGGAGGAGGGGGGTACGTAATTTTGTGACGGTGTGTGATAACGGGGAAGGGGGGGGGGGTTTAGCTATGTTAGAAAACGAATTTTAGACGTTATTTCGCGTTTTAAAAAACTGTTTTAATAAATTGTAATAGGAATTAATTTAAATATTCTATTTTGACAGAGTTCAGACAAGATTTCAGAAAAATATCGATGTTATAAAACAAATTCAACTGCAATTTTGAGGGGTGGGGGGTTGTAGGCTGAGGTGTTACGTCATTTTAGGAGGGGGGGATCTGGCTTTTTGTGACGAGGTGTGACGGAGGGGAGGGGGGGGAGGTAAAAATCGTCAAAAAAAAGCGTGACGTCATTTATGGATGACCCCCAACCCGTCCACTCCCGTCCAACCCACACCACCCCTCTCTACCTTCACTAAACCCAACCCTTAATGGTAATCGATGACGTCACCAGTCTCATTTCTCCACGTTTCTTGTAGTGGTCTCTGAGACTCCAGCCTAGCCTAATGCCGCCCTAATCAACCTATTCAAACCCCCGTCCTGGCCAGATCAAACGGAGGCTAATAGAAAAGTACTTTAAACTAATTCTGTTTCCCCGGACTAAAAGAGGATCAAACTTTGGCTACAAATAGTACTGGAGTTGTGTCCCATATCTGTTTGCAAACAGTAGAAACTAGACACCATGTAAATGCATGTGTTAACAATGTTAAAATATTTCAGGCAGATCTGAAATTTAGTACACTGCAAATAAACAGAGAACACAGTAATGAAATGTACAAGTGTTTAGTAACTAAAAGTTAACTTTTTAGAAACTTATATCAAGGAAATTTTTAACGTAAATACTTAAAAGGCAAGAAAATAATTAGTTTTAGTTGTGTTGGTGTCGGTTTATTAAAATTTGTTGATATGAGGTCTTATGTCAAGTTGTCGTTCGGGGATGTGGTGAAGGGGGATGACGTCATAAGTCAACTTGTGGTACGGGGAGGGAGGTGGGTTGATGTGTCCGTGGAAATCGGGTATAATGTAGCTATTAGTCCAGTAATGAGAAAGCAAATAGTAAATCAATACATCCTTTAGTAGGCCGGTGGGTGAGACTATATGGATTGAGGGGGGAGGGGGTTGTAATGGGGAAATAAAAAGTAAAATGAACTCATTTTTAATGGATTTAGATATCAAATAGTAACCATGCACATCCATGTCATTTAACTTAACCGAATGAATTAAGCACCGTTAAAGTGAACGATTTTCATTGCAAACATGGCTAGTCTGTAGTTCATTCACAATAAAAGAGAGTCAAGCACAAATTCACACACACACACACAAACATACATACACACACAAACACAGACACAAACACAAATATACCCGAACACACGCTTTAACACACACGTGTTTATCAGTCATATCAATGCATGTATGTGTATGTAATATAGCACGCTAACTGCATATGTGTTTTGAAATGTGAATAACTTTCCACCATACATCAACAGCAACTGGAGGTACGAGCAAGAACTAGCTGGCCTCTTGTGGAAGATAGAACTCTACAAGGACATCGTGCTGACTACTAACCCCTACTATAACACCAACTCTGGCACCAACAATAAGGTGGGTCTTTGATTTGTGTTGATACATATATTCCAAAATGGCATGTTGTCAGTGTTGTCAAGTAATAAATACAGTGTCAACAGATAGGCCGATCTGTCAGTTGTCATTGTTTGTAAAGATTTTACTTGGTTGCCACTTCCTTGAATACAGAAACGTTATAGCAGTTTAAGCATTAATATGTATGTAGTCTTTTCTGGGAGTTGCCACTAAACTCAGCTAAACATATACATGTGTATCATTTTGACACTGTATGTGTATGTGAATATATGTCTGTATATTATGTGTGGAGTTTCACGCAATATATATATATATATATATATATATATATATATATATATATATATATATATATATATTTGTGTGTGTGTGTGTGTGTGTGTGTGTGCGTGTGCGTGTGTGAAGATAAGCTTCATACACTTCAATTACCATTTATCACTAAAGTGCTACTGCTGTTATTACGCATGTTTGTTTATGTTAGGTGTCTGTTGGTATATGTTAGTGTGTTTCTGTGAAGTGTGTCTGAGTGTGTAAAAATATATAGACTACTTGTTAAGTTCCATTTTCGAACCTGACGTTCCATGGGGCGAGGGAGGTAGAGTTCACCTGCTCCTGTGACCTTGGCATTTAAAGGGGTAGTGGGGTCAGCACTATGCCCAGCCGCCTTTACTTGCCTAACGTGAGTTAGGTACCCATCAGAGCTGTTTGGACTCTACTGACTTGAATCGGGATTTGAACTCGGGCTAGCAGTCCAGCAATCTACCTCCAAGCCACGTCTTTCCCATATGCTTGTGATAATAACACTGTATTTTCTCTGACCCCTCTCTACCCCTCTACCCCTCTCTGCCCCTCTCTGCCCCTCTCTGCCCCTCTCTGCCCCTATCTGCCCCTATCTGCCCCCTGTACCCAGACCTCCCTAAACAAGTCGGCGAGCCAGTCGTCCCTGATATCTGTGTCAGATATTGACATGCGACAGCTGTTTACTCACGTCGGCATTTACAAGGGCACGGTCGTGGCCGTCAGGAAGGTCAACAAACAGCATGTCGAGCTCACGAGGAGTGTCAAGAAGGAGCTTAAGACGGTAGTGGGGGATGTGTGTGGGGGAGTTATGGGTGGTGTGTGTGGGATAGTGGGGGTGATGTGGGGGTAGTTGGGGGAAAGTGTGTCGGGGAGGTATGGGTGGTGTGTGTGGGATAGTGTGGTTAATGTGTGTGGGGTAATAGGTGTGGGATAATGAGGGATGTGTGTGGGGAATTTATGGGTTGTTTGGGTGGGATAGTTGGGATGATGTGTGGGGTAGTGGGGGATGTGTGTGGGGCAGTTATGGGTTGTGTGTGGGGGATAGTGGGGGTGATGTATGAGGTAGTGGGTTTTGATCTGTATGGGATAATTTGTGTGGTGATGTGTGGGGAATAAGGGTTTGATGTGTGTGTGGTAGTGTTCTATGGGGGGGTTGGGGATTTTTGTGGGTAGTGGGGAATGATGTATCTGGAAATAGGTGGTTAAGAGTGTGGGGTTGTTATCGTTTGTGTTATGGGTGGGCTAGTTAAGTGTGGGGTCGTATGTGGGAGTAGTAATGTGTGATGAGGTGTGAGATATGCCTTAACTTAGGACTTGCCTTAGGCTTGTGACACCTGCATGTTACAGGTGAGGGAACTACGTCACGACAACATCAACCCGTTTATTGGCGCGTGCGTGGAATCACCCCACATCTACGTTGTCACCGGCTACTGCAGTAAAGGCAGTTTACAGGTAAGTTACAGCTTACAGGTAACTTACAGCCTACATGTAACTTATAGCTTACAGGAAACTTAACGCTTACATGTAATTATAAATGTAAAGGTGTCTCGAAACTTACAGGTATCGTAAAATTTCCAATTAACTTATCACGTCCAAGTATCTTAAACTAATAATTACTTAAAGGTTACGTGTAAATCATTGTTTACAGATTACTTATAGCTCACATAAAAATAGCTTACTTACTAAATTTCTTAATGCAAATGTAAATAAAAGTGCCCATGTAACGTATATATAACAGGTTATATGTAACATAAAGTTAACATGTAATCCATAGCTTATATATTACTAGGTATTTAACTAGAGATTAAACGAAGTTGTGTTCACCACAGTGATGACGACAAAAATGACCTTACAATATTTAATAGCAGCAAGGGGTCGGCGTGGTCGAGTCGGTAAAGCTCATGGTTGCTAAACCAAAAAGTCTCGAGTTCGAACCCTCGGGCAGATGAGGCTCGTTAGCTGGGGACAGCCACTCTTCTAGGAGAGACAACTCCAAAATAAAACAACTGCTGCCTTGTAGTTTGTTCTTGGTTGGACAAAGGCTATGGAAGCAAATCCAAAAAGAAAAGCAGGCTGAAATCGGAGTCAATGGCCTCAATGGCGCATAACCAGTTGACACGTAATCCTTAATTGTGATGGAAGCATGGTCGAGTCGGCAAAGCTCATGGTTGATAAATTCGAAAAAAAGTCTCGAGTTCAAACCCTCTGGCAGATAAGGCTCGATCCCTCCCAACACAAAAAATTAAGAACGAAGAAGAAGAAGAAGAAGAATAGCAGCAAATACAAAAATAAAAAAATCATGAACAACCACGTATAGACTAACATGTTCATACAATACTTCCTTTATTAAAATGATACATTAACACACATAATAAAATTGACCTTAAACTGGATTCCAGACTGATGATGTGCTACATGTGAAAGTGATAGCGATGGATAATCATTAAGAACAATTCATTTTAAAGATAATTTGAAGAAAATAAATTAAAAAAAAACAAATATGTGTACAAAGATACATGATATGCGAAATCAATTACGCTAATGGAAATCCATTCATAGACTACATACTGCATTAAAGCCCATTCAATGTAACTTTATCTTTTTCCCACAGGATATCCTAGAGAATGAGGATATACTTCTCGATTCCATGTTCATAGCGTCATTAGTCTCCGATATAATAAAGGTAGGTAACTGTAAATATTTTATCTCAAAGGTAGGTAACTGTAGATATTTTATCACAGAGGTAAGTAACTCTAGACAGTGGCGTAGCGAGGTCGGGTGTTACCCGGTGCGGCACTTAATGGTGTCACCCCCCAGAGGCGTAGCGACAAACTTTCAATTTTCTATTTGCACCACACCCGCCCTCAAACTTTCGAATTGCACCACCCCCCCACCCCCACCCTCCACTCAAACTTTCGATTTGCAACTCTTAAAACACTATTTAATACTTAACGATTTAATCACTTAATTAAGTGGAATTATTATTTTTCTCTATATATTTTGCAATTTTTTGCCTTGGTGTCACCCCCCTAAATGGTGTCACCCGGTGCGGTCCGGACCGCCCCCCCCCCCGCTACGCCTCTGACTCTAGACACTTGTTTGTGTTACCAGTGTTTGTTCCAGACTTTTTTCTCCGGGGGGGGGGGGGGGTGACACTGTTAAAAGTATATATTTTCTATATAAATTATACAAATTTCATTTCGTTCAGGGGGCGGGGGGGGGGGGGCGGTAGAATTTTTTTCGAAGAGATGCCTGGAAGAAACTCTGTGTGTTACTATATAATAGGCGACTAACTTTGACACCTTGATCTTGAGCTGTCTGTATTGCAATTATTATTTCGTTTCAAAATCCATGAAAATTTCAAAGTTGTTCTTTTTTAAAAATTCACAGCTAATGTTGTCTTAAACACACTACTGTTCTTATCATAAACTGCTAACTAATTATTCTTTAACCAGCATTCTACACTCATGGCTTATTATTAATTTTTTGATTCAAATGTACTGTAAATATCTTGGCCACGACCTCCACCCTGCCCCTCCCCAATAAAACCCTACCAAAAATACATAACGCCAGATAAATAAAAATAAAAGCCAAAATCTAATTTTCGAATGCACCTTTGAAAATAAAAACTTTAACTCGGGCTCCCGTTTTTTTTTTTTTTTTTTTTTTTTTTTTTTTTTTTTTTTTTTTGGCTCACACAGAACGGTCGTTGACAAACGCACGCGCGCTTGTTAACTGTCTGTCTATACCTGACAAATGTCCTTAGCCCGTGAATAGATCGGGGCAAAAAATAGACACAGTAAATAGATTCAGCTGACGGTGAAGTGCAGGGAAATCCTGGATTGGATGAGATGCCAGAAATATTATCCACACGAGAACGTTGATCAATGGCTATGTGATACGGCCGCCGTGTTTTATATGACATGTATTAGTAGCACTAGAAACTGATTCTCTTCATAAAGTCAAACTCTGATCTGACAGATTAGCCAGTTTTAAAATGTCTAGTTTAAGTTAAGATGTATTTAGAGAACGTGAAAGGCAAGGGCAGTTTCTGGTGAATACGTTTTAATAAGTTAGTACAGCTGCGTAAATACAATAGATTATAGAATACGAAATTTTTAAATATACAGATGAATAGGGCAAATAAAAACACAACAAATGTATAAAGAACACATCTTAAGTCAACACTATCTCTTCATATGCCGAGGTCACAGAAACAAGTGAACTCTACTTCACTTGCCCTATGGACCGTTTGAAAAGGGAACTATATTTTTTACAACAATAAATATACATCAACAATATACGCCATTGAATGTTATAAACCTGTATGAAGATTGGCGTATCATCTCTCATGTAGTATAGTAATTGTATCTTCTTACTTCTTTATAGTAATATTTCAGGATATTTCAAATATTAGTGGTTCATAAACTCTAAAGTATAGTAATTGTATCTTCTTACTTCTTTATAGTAATATTTCAGGATATTTCAAATATTAGTGGTTCATAAACTCTAAATTGTAGTAAATGTATTTTCTTACTTCTTTATAGTAATATTTCAGGATATTTCAAATGTTAGTGGTTCATAAACTCTAAAGTGTAGTAAATGTATCTTCTTACTTCTTTATAGTAATATTTCAGGATATTTCAAATATTAGTGGTTCATAAACTCTAAAGTGTAGTAATTGTATCTTCTTACTTCTTTATAGTAATATTTCAGGATATTTCAAATATATTAGTGGTTCATAAACTCTAAAGTGTAGTAATTGCATCTTCTTATTTCTTTATGTAATCTTTCATTATATTTAAAATACTAGTGGTTCATAAACTCTAAAGTGTAGTGATTGTATCTTCTTACTTCTTTATAGCAATATTTCAGGATATTTCAAATACTAGTGGTTCATAAACTATATTTTAACGACCATATAAACATCTGAATTATGTAGCTTAAAATTGTATGTAATATAAAAATAACAGGCCAGTCCGGGATTTGAACCCGGGACCTCTCGCACCCAAACCCTAGACCAATGAGCCGTTGTTACTTGAACTTGGGATATTTCAAATTAGCTTCTTAACTCATGGCATAAGACATCTGTCACTCCATAACCCGAATCCAAACCACATTTCCCGCGTGAGTGCCATTGCAGATTCGTCAGTATTACATTCGGAAATCTGTAGTCCATCGGTTATTACCATCATAATTTAACAACCAGCGCTAGTGAACCCTTCCCCCCCCCCCCCCATCCTGGATTATAAGTTGCTGTACATGTATGTTCTTGTGCGACGGCGTTGTCTCTGAGCCCACCCAGCTGCAATGGGTACCCGGTTACCGTTTGAGCGGGCGAGA
The DNA here is from genome assembly GCF_028476545.2 of Physella acuta. Classification (NCBI taxonomy): domain Eukaryota; kingdom Metazoa; phylum Mollusca; class Gastropoda; family Physidae; genus Physella; species Physella acuta. The sequence goes on along the minus strand of NW_026732729.1, from coordinate 234,479 downwards.
CTGACCCTTCACATGCCGAGTTCACAACAATTTTTTAAAACATTTTCTGCATTAAATTTTCAATTTCTTTCATTCACCCCAGTCACTAAATTCTATACCCATCCCTTGTTTTGTTCGGTGCTCTTTGATTTATTTCACCTGTATATTTAACTACATACCAGAGATAGAACTAGCATCCAAATGTAACAGATAAAACCTGTTAAATTACTTAATCAGTATAATTCATTCAACTTAACTCCAGTTGTGACATTTTAATCCGATGTTCAATACTTATACGTGAGTATATACAATGTTACTGATACCTCCATTGACCTATTCTAATCCCTACCCTTTTCACCTCAAAGTTTTGCTCTTTCACCACACAAGTAGACAATTTACTCAGAAGTTAAATAGGCCTATATATATATATATATATATATATATATATATATATATATATATATATATATATATATATATATATATATATATATATATATATAATATAAATATTGAAAAACAGCCATAAACGTAATGATATATCTGACAATTGTTTTGAATATTAAAGTTAGTTCGAGATCTATTTCTGTTTTTTATAAAGCTAAGGGAAGTAACTTATAACAATTGTTCTATGCGCTTCTAAAACACAGAGAAATTTAATTGTGAAACAATAAAATGGTATCTATAATTTGTCACATTTGTTAAAATTTGCTTTTGCAGTTTAAATATAAATAATAGTCATTTTTATTTTATTTTATAGAAAGTCGAGTTATCATTAGGTTATAGTGTAAATATGAAACGTTTTGATATTTTACAAAGTCAAACCTTAATACTTTGAAAATTTTAATTAACCGCAGTTCCAAAACGTATTACATGCCCAACAATTTTCTTTAAAAAAAAATTTAAAAAAAATAAAACAAAAAAAAAAACAAAAAAAAAACAACATCGCAACATAAAAAAAACAAAAAAAAAGTAGATTAAAATACATTAAAACTATACCTTAATACAGGGGCTCCCAACCTTTTTTTCTTTTTACTCTAGAGCACATTCTAAAATATCGGTAGGGTGGCAGGCACCACCTATTTTAAATCGACAAACTCTTTCCATAACTTGTCATTTTCCCATAATTTATTTTCTTATAGTCATTATGTATTAATAAATAATAAACACAAATGTTTTAAAATAATAAAATTATTTGGCATTTTTTTCAAATTGCATACACACAGAGAAATGTATTTACAAATCGTAAAGAAAGTAAACAAAGCACATAAATAAAAAGAAAACATTTCATTAAAAAATATAATAAAGTCAATGTGATATTTGGCATTGCATTTCATTGACCAGAGCTTCATAATTAGGAAAATATGACGATAATCCTGTTAGCAGACAATCATAAAGATGCTCATCGGTGAGTCGAGATCCATATCTTGATTTTATTAAGTTCATGTTTGAAAACAAACATTACCGAAAAATGATTCAAATGGCACTAGCCGTTCCAGGCTAGCGTAAATAGTGCAGTCTGGCTCGCCGCTAGACAAGTTGGGACAAGTATTGAACATATTTAATAAACCTAGGCAGTCAAAAAAAAAATTAAAACTGTAACAAATGAATAAAAATAAATCATATTTTAAAATAATGTTGATGAAAAAAATTCTGTCTCTGTGGAATAGTGAGAGGCGGGCACATACGAATCGTTCAGCAACCTGCGGCTCGCGAGCCGCATGGGGCTCTTTTGGTGTTAATGTGCGACTATCCAGTTCCTTAATAATTATAGATCTATTCAGTGGCGGAACTAGAAAAAATGGGCCACCCCGCAAAAAATTTGTTTGCCCCCCCCCCATATATGTGTATATATATATATATATATATATATATATATATATATATATATATATATATATATATATATATATATATATATATATATATATATATATATATATATATATTTATATAAACACACAATAAGAACATAGGATAGGCCTACTCATTTCTGGCCTGATCGGGTTTTGAACAAAAACTTCAATTAAATCTAATCACAACAACATGTCATATGTATGAGTGCATTGGCCTGTTTTGAAAATCTCTGTTTTCATTATGTTTGCCTTAATACGTCTAATCACTAAGTCTGTCAAAAGTATATAAATCATGAAGCTTTGTATGAGTAATGGTGTCTCGTGTTATGTTTATTTTTATGTTTTTTTTTGTATTTATATTATTAGTTTTGACTACATTTCATCATTATACTATACCATTCTTTAGTACTTATTTTTTTTTAAATAATAATTAAGATAAGTAATTGCTGTTTAATTTTATTATTACAAATCTATTAAAAGGAGCTTATGAGCACCCCTTTTGGCTATTTGAAAAAGGGAAATAATTTATGGAAGTGGTTTGAACGTTTGCCTATCTTTCACACTACAGCTCATGTGTATATTTTTTTAAATTTTTTTTACGCAACAGCATGTCTTAGCTACTATATAATATCACTACTGTATTATATCTGTTATCTGTTTGTTATTAACAAAACCACTATCAAGGTGCCAGTAACGAAACAAATATAAATATATATATATGTAACGAGTCCCCGAGTCTATCCTGCCGACAACGCCAAATGTAACGAGTCTCTGGCTTCCCTGCCGACAACGCCAAATGTGACCTTCCCGAGTCTAACCACTCATTCCACACAACATTGACCACAGCATAGATACTCGAAGATGCAGGTTCATTATTGATCCTTTTATTACATGAATCAAAGAATGCTTCACAATAATATAATGAATCAAGAGAGATGTTTCACAATAATAGTCTGAATCAACGGACCCCCAACAGTCCTCACTAGGCTTCATCTAACTGAATACACATGTCTAACGTCCTTCTTAACACAATACAACCAACTTGATACTGCCACACCGACTCACTGATCGAAAGCGAGCGAGAGAGAGAGAGAGAGACTGAGAGAGAGACTGCCTGACTGCGAGCTCAGCCGTCGCCTTCCTTATTTATCCCCTTCATATCCGTAATCATATTCGGTCCTATCATAGTTATGTTCCATCCGAATATCTCGCCTTCCGATTACTACGCAGTTGTCTCGTACCAGTCTTTTATTAAACTTGTTATCAGTCCGATCAATAGAACACCTGCACTGTGACGTCAGCCAATTCATGTCAAAGTTGACAGCGGCTTGTCGTATCGCTTTCCAACTACGCCTTGGCTTCGTGATCGTTATCAGCCCAACATCTGCGCTATTGCATCAGACTGTAATACGTTGTTAACCATAGTATGGTAACTACACCTAGTTACATCCACCGCCGCCTTTTTTTGTGTGTTTTCAACCACAAACAACGCTTGGTAGGTGCACTTCCTAAATGTCCATCGCACCATCGTAAAAAAAATTTATTGTTCCACTCACTGTCAATGTCGTCACATTCGTAAAAGATTGACAGTTATCCCCATTTCACATATCCAATGTGTCTACATCATCTTCCTCAGACACAAAACAGTTCTAGAATTCACATCCACCTTTTTTCGTCTGGTGCCTTCACCAGTTCACTTTTATGACTTTTTGAACAGTCTGTTCTCATACCAGCGCGACCATGAAAGAATTGATGGTTGCTGACAAAAAATTTCGTATTCTTTCTGTTTCTCAAACTTCTCCGCGGACCACTTATGTGATGGTCTACTGTCTCTCTGCTTTTGGAGGGACCGGGATCCTCCTTGTTGCCGGTATCCTCCCCTTGTGTATCGCTGTTGCGCTGTTGATGGTGACATGGTTCCGGGATGGGTATGTGAATTTCCGTTATAGTTTCCGGTTCCCTAATTGTCTTGGGTTTCCTTGTGTGTAACTGCTCTTCTTGACTATGACAATATTTCTTTAATTGAGCAATATTCGCCCACCGATCCGGTTTGGCGTGATCGATGGGTCTTATCTTAAAGGGGCCACCTGCTACTTTAGGCATCTCCACGACTTGCCATATCTCCTGTCCCCAGAGGTCGTGGATTTTGTTTCTGCCTAACGGGTGGCTACGCAGTAATACCCTGTCGTTCAGTTTGAGTGGCGGGTCCTTTGTCTGTACCGGCGGTTCCCTTCGCCGTGCTTCATGTTCTAGTCTTTCCTGTACTACCCTGTACATTTCTCTAATTCGTCTCATATGTTCATTCACATATTCCAGTGCAGTGTATGAGCCAGTCATACTCTCCTTTTTTCCTAGGAACAAGTCAAGGGGCAATCGAGCCTCCCGTCCGAACAGCAACATGTATGGCGAAAAGCCGGTTGTGGCATGGGGTGTGCAGTTGTATAGATATACCAACTCTGGGAGAAAATCAGGCCAACGTTTTTTCTGTTCAGGTTCTAGAGTACGCAGCAAATCATGCATGCTGCGGTTGAACCGCTCGCACTGTCCGTTTCCTTTCGGATTAAATGTGGTTGTTCTAGATTTGTTGATCCCGTAGTGGCTGCACAGTTGGTTAATTACTTCTGACTCAAAGGCCCTTCCTTGGTCAGAGTGTAATTGTCTTGGTATGCCATATTTGATGAACCAATGTTCTATTAAGACCTTTGCCACTGTTTTGGCAGTCTGATCTCGTGTGGGCACCGCCACAGTCCATTTGGTGAAAACATCAGTCATTACCAACACATGTTCCGTCCCATCCGATGATTGCTCCAACGACGTAAAGTCCATAGCCACAATCTCTAGTGGTTTTGTCGCTAATAGGTGTCCCGATGGCTGTCTCATTTTGACAACTGGCATTTTCGCATGCTGACACCTCACACAAGCCTCACAATGGCGTTTGACCTCCATTTCCATATTGGGCCAGTAACACCTCCGTCGTAATATTTTGTGCGTCCTGTCCTGCCCCTGGTGTCCTGCCCTGTCATGTGCCAACCTTAGCACTTCTTCTCGTAATTGTCCAGGCACCACCACCTGGTGTATTGTCCCATCAATTTGGTCATGAATTCTCCGCATGAGAACACCATCCTTTATACTGAGACGGTCCCACTGACTCAGTATTTTCTTTGTTTCTCGACCAAATTGTTCTCTTTCCCTTCTTCCTGGGAATTTTTGTTCCTGGACGTGTTTCAACAGCGGCTGTAAGCCACTATCCGTTCTCTGGGCATCTCTTATCTCTTTGTGATTAAGGTAATTAAAATCACTAATGTCCATATGTCCGGGCTCTGTGGAAATGTGCTCCACCCCGGTCTGTCCGTTTTGCATCACTAGCCTTTCTTTGTCTATCATTTCTTCTAGTTTGCCAACACTGTTCTGTTGTCTAATATTTTTATTTACTTCTTCCGATAACAGACACTTTAAAGATGAACATTTCTCCTGTGCTTTTGATTTGCATGAACTTTTCCTATCCAGTTTCCTGGTTAGACTTTGAATTCCTTTATTAAGTCTACCAATTTTCTTCTTATCATCATTTTTCTCTACCAACAAATTGTTCACTTGCACCCCGTGAGGGATATCTGTTGACGCTCTGACCTCACATATTCCTGTCAGCGTTTCTTCCTCATCGCCCGGTCTCTCGTAAGGATTCCTTGATAACGCGTCAGCATTACCATTGGACTGCCCTGGGCGATATTTTCTCTCCAGGTCAGAGAGTGCCAATTCTGCTGCCCATCGCTGTTCGATGGATCCCAGCCTTGCTGTGATTTGAAGTTCTTTTTCAATATCTGATAATTTCTCTTCAAGTCTTGTTTGAGACTCTTTCATTGTTTGTCCCATTTTGTTTCTTAAGCCATAACCTCGCCTCTCTGTAGCCTTGCCTTGCCTTACAGAGGGCGATCGTTTCACCGGACAGTATTGTGCCACATGTCCGGGTTGTGAGCGGGACAGGCAAATTGGTCGACCATCGGCCGTCCACCGGAGCGATGGACCGGCGGGTCGCGGCCGTCCAACCTGTCTCTGTTTTGGCCCGTTCTTTTCCTGATTCTCAGCTGTTGACCTGCTTTCCAACCTCTCCAATCGTTGGTCAACCTTATCCAGGTGAGCCAACAGTTGAGCCATCATGGTTTCCACCGTGCTGGTCCCCGTGGGTGGGGATTGTTGCTGTTCCGGCACAGAGATTTGGTCTACCGAACAGTTCGATTGGTCCTCATCCTCGGACCTGCGGATCGCTGAGTTCCTGACCTGAAGGAAGGTCAACTGTGGGTCTTTGTAGACCTCTTCCTTCAAATATCTTCTTGCCATAGGGGTCGCCAGCCCCTCGATGAAATGGTCCCTCAGCAGGCGCGCATCTATGTCGGGTATTTTGCCTTTTACAGCTTCAAAGGCCCCGTTCATTCGGTGTGAATACTCCATCACACTCTCCGCCAGTCTCTGCTTTATACCTACAAACACCGCTAGCAGTTGCGATCCCGACCGTCTCTCCCCAAAGGTCTCCCTAATTAGATCCAGCACCTTATCTGGATCTGATTGGATGGTTTTATCGTGGCATTTGACCTCTGCCCTAACCGTCTCTCCTATACTGCCCATCAGCAGTCTTAATCTTTCCTCTGGTGACATGCATCTCGAGGCCCAGGCAGCCCTGACCTCTTCACTGAACCTGTTGGTTAAAGTTGGATTACCGTCCCCGTAAAATTTGTTGATGTGGGACTCACTGGGCAGGACCACAATATGGATCGGCTTTTTGTCCAAATTTTGTCCTGGTCCCTCTGGAGGCAAAGGGTCATCTTCACCGTTGCCTATCTCTGGGCTTTCTTCATCTGGCTCAGATTGTTGGGCCAGCAGGAGTCTCTGTCCCTTTCCGATATCTAAAATACCACTCCCGCGTCTGCCCCTCACACCAAGGAAAAATGTTGCAGCTATGCAGCAGATAGTGTTGCCCAAAAGGGAGATCATGACACATTTCCAGTGTCTAAGGGTTACATCTATCTCTTGGTTGTCATCTTTGCCTAGTATTTGTCCAACAACCCAGTTGGAGATACCAATGCCAATTATCTGGATGCTGGTGGTCAGCCCCATAGCTGTCCCCAGGGTAGTTGGTGCTACAACTAGGGGTATACTGAGCCACATGCTTGCAGCAGCAAAAGAGCATGTGACACCAAGCCAGAATGATAATGAAAGGTGTCTCATCTCTGTTCTTTTCAATTTCCTCAATTCTAATTTAAATCTTCCCTTTTATTTATTTCCTTCAAAATAAAAAAGACATTTCTTACCGTGTGTGTATGAAAAAATTTTCCTCGTTCCTCAATTTTCACTGTTCCTGAATGTCCGAATTCACACACACACTAAACACAGTTATGAACTAGGTTGACTATGGGTGCCTAAAGCGGCAAGTCTCGTTGAATTCATCCTGGTCGCAGCGCCAAATGTAACGAGTCCCCGAGTCTATCCTGCCGACAACGCCAAATGTAACGAGTCTCTGGCTACCCTGCCGACAACGCCAAATGTGACCTTCCCGAGTCTAACCACTCATTCCACACAACATTGACCACAGCATAGATACTCGAAGATGCAGGTTCATTATTGATCCTTTTATTACATGAATCAAAGAATGCTTCACAATAATATAATGAATCAAGAGAGATGTTTCACAATAATAGTCTGAATCAACGGACCCCCAACAGTCCTCACTAGGCTTCATCTAACTGAATACACATGTCTAACGTCCTTCTTAACACAATACAACCAACTTGATACTGCCACACCGACTCACTGATCGAAAGCGAGCGAGAGAGAGAGAGAGACTGAGAGAGAGACTGCCTGACTGCGAGCTCAGCCGTCGCCTTCCTTATTTATCCCCTTCATATCCGTAATCATATTCGGTCCTATCATAGTTATGTTCCATCCGAATATCTCGCCTTCCGATTACTACGCAGTTGTCTCGTACCAGTCTTTTATTAAACTTGTTATCAGTCCGATCAATAGAACACCTGCACTGTGACGTCAGCCAATTCATGTCAAAGTTGACAGCGGCTTGTCGTATCGCTTTCCAACTACGCCTTGGCTTCGTGATCGTTATCAGCCCAACATCTGCGCTATTGCATCAGACTGTAATACGTTGTTAACCATAGTATGGTAACTACACCTAGTTACATATATATATATATATATATATATATATATATATATATATATATATATATATATATATATATATATATATATATATATATATATACTAGGCATACTGCCTAGCTTCGCTTAGGTTTTTAAAAGGCATTTGAGAATTTGAATACTTAATTATTTAGCGATGGATTGGGTGTGGAGTGCTTTAATAAGTTTAATAAGTTTAATTTAAACAGTAATGCTAACTTTAGAAAAAATGTTTTTGTTAGTCATTTACATGCAGATTCGTAGCGAATTTTTGGAAAGTACGCAATCCTAATTTATAAAAGCCCAATGTGCGCACATCTCTCTCTCTCTCTCTCTCTTTCTCTGTCCGCAAAAAATTTTCGCCGGACATCACGTCAGAATCGGCAGCGATATATCGAGAATTTTTTACGGACTTTTGTTGAAAATAATATGTTAGATGTTTTAAATGTATAACCACAATTTTATTTAAAGAAGAAAAATAAAAATTTAAGGCGTATTCGAATGTAGAGAAACAGTATTATTTATGCAACCGGAAAAGCATTAATATATGTGAAAAAGAACGCATAAAACTGTGACGTCACTATTGCTTATACATTAACTATTGACGTCATCTGCCTAAATAGCGAAGATGTTAGTGTACATTAAACCACGCAGGTGGTGCGGGTTCGAGACACACCAAGTCAACTTGGTTAATGTATTTATTTTTATTATGCTCGGGCTAAACTTAAAAAAAAAATTCTTTTAGGAATCTAGATCTAGATCTAGATTGTCGGGTGTCCGATAGGGCACTTCCCGGCGCCGCAGGCGCTTCAAATTTGGCAGGATCTTGCCTTGGGGCGACAGAACACGGGGGCCGGTTGGCCGAAAAGTCTACGATGAGGGGGTCAAAACTGACCTCGACTGACCGGTACCTTATATGAGCTATAAATCGAAAAAAAATGTCCACGGATTAAACCTCTTCATAACTCTTGAGGTCGTAGACCGACCCTCGGGCGAATTAATTAAGCATGCAAATTCTCAATGTTTTCGAAAGCCTAAGCGAAGCTGGGCAGCATGCCTAGTGTATAACTAAAATGGAATTAGAACTACACAGGTTTCATGAACAGTATATCTCATAGTTTATATTACATTGCCTTTTGAAATTAATTAATTAATTTAATTAACATACTTAACTAAATTAACAACTTAATTTTGTACTAAAACAAATGCTATACTTCGTCATTTTCTGTTTCTGTTTAAAATAGTATACAATTATTTGAAAAATAATAATTTTAAAAACGTTACCTCCCTTGAAAACTGAACGTATGACGTATGTCATTGTTTACTTATATTGTTTGCTTATATAAGAAATTACGTTATATGAACTTATTTAACGACTATAATGGCTGTTTCCGACGGGAATAAAGTTTTTTTGTTACCCTCCATGGTCGGTCTACGACGTCACATAATATTAAGGGGATC